>NC_090248.1:18222684-18240184 GCF_037325665.1 Littorina saxatilis | reverse complement strand
CAAAATCCCCTACCGAACAGAAAGCGAGGCAGTTCATTTGTTGCTTGTGTCCGACGTTTAATCCTAGACAGATCTCAAGTGGTTAGCACAGTCGTTCAGGCGGGAAAGTATGTATGTTTAAAAGGTTAGGGATTAACTCAGCGTGTTCTTGATTTTGCAACGAAATTTGGATAAATTTGGTCAAAAGCTTATATGAAGAATAATTGAACAATAGCCAAAAAGCGAAAATGCGTTTGACCTTAAAAACATTTTTTGTCGGGCTCACGTTTTCTTACTGTTGTTTCAGAGGTTTTCTCTATTTTCCTAAATCAGTTGTTTTCATGGCCTGTGTTCTTTATTGTGTCTTCCTATTCTTTTAATACTGGTAAGGTCTGATCATCGATTGGATCCTTCATTAATGTTGTTGATGAATAACAGAGCATCTGTAACAGTAATCTATTCCGACTCCAATGACATTTTCTCCCAGGTGTGGGACGCAACAAGAGTACTCTCACTACCTTCCTGGCCGACCAGCTGGGGAAGGCAGGGGGAGATTACTACACCACTTACTTCCCGCAACCCACATGGCTTACCTCCCGTAACTACTTCCTGCACTACACCGGAAGTAACTATGCCGTGCTGGACTTCCGGAACCCACAATTCTTTGAGATGTTTGTGGAGGAAGACACGAGTGGAGCTGAATGGCACTTTCAGGTCAGTGAAAATGGTGGTGTTCTCTTATTCTTGGCATATTATTTAGTTCAGCAAAGGCCGGACTTTTCATCCCGGTTAAAAACTGGGTACACTACTTCACATATGTCCAGGTCCAGGTCCAGGTCCAGGTCCAGGTCCAGGAGTGCCCTCCCGTTTGGACCCATACCAACAGCCTTAGTGTGCAGATACGCTAGCTTTCGCTCGCTCAGTTTTATATGAATCACGAATCAATTCAGCACACACACAAAACCAAACAAGTCGCGTAAGGCGAAATTACTACATTTAGTCAAGCTGTGGAACTCACAGCATGAAACTGAACGTAGTCCGCCGCTAGTGCAAAAGGCAGTGAAAGTGACGAGCCTGTTTGGCGCGGTAGCGGTTGCGCTGTGCTTCATAGCACGCTTTACTGTACCTCTCTTCGTTTTAACTTTCTGAGCGTGTTTTTAATCCAAACATATCATATCTATATGTTTTTGGAATCAGGAACCGACAAGGAATAAGATGAAATAGTTTTTAAAATGATTTCGAAAATTTAATTTTGATCATAATTTTGATATTTTTAATTTTCAGAGCTTGTTTTTAATCCAAATATAACATATTTATATGTTTTTGGAATAAGGAAATGATGAAGAATAAGATGAACGTAAATTTGGATCGTTTTATAAAAAAATTTTTTTTTACAATTTTCAGATTTTTAATGACCAAAGTCATTAATTAATTTTTAAGCCACCAAGCTGAAATGCAATACCGAAGTCCGGTCTTCGTCGAAGATTGCTTGGCCAAAATGTCAATCAATTTGATTGAAAAATGAGGGTGTGACAGTGCCGCCTCAACTTTCACAAAACGCCGGATATGACGTCATCAAAGACATTTATCGAAAAAACGAAAAAAAATGTCCGGGGATATCATTCCCAGGAACTCTCATGTAAAATTTCATAAAGATCGGTCCAGTAGTTTAGTCTGAATCGCTCTACACACACAGACAGACAGACAGACACACACACACACACACACACACACACACAGACACACACACACACACACACACACACACACACACACATACACCACGACCCTCGTCTCGATTCCCCATCTATGTTAAAACATTTAGTCAAAACTTGACTAAATGTAAAAACCGACTACTCCGCATAGAAAGCTGCCAGGTTCTTGGTTTTTGGTATTTGTGCAAGCGGAAGGATACCTTTAAAGGTAAAGGTAGTCCCGTAACCATGTTTGGTCGTAGGTGAGCGAGATGTTAGAGGTCTCGACTTATCTAAGACCAGCTTTCTAATGTCGGTGCCCATCTCATCTACCTCGCTGGGCCAGGTACCCGTTTCCAACTGGGTGGACTGAAGAAAAACATCTGGTTCCAGCTGATACAAGATCCAACGTACCTAGAATTCTGGCTGTAAAAGTGCAGTAATTTGCAAATAAAGCAACATGGACAGACACTTATTGGACATTTTTAAATGTGAACTTAGCTGTAAATACGAGGCTGGTAATAGGAATGATTACTATCACTGTGCAGGTACAGTCCTCGTTGTCCGATCTGGTGAGCTGTTTGACCGGCCTGTTGGGTCGTATGAAGCCGCTGCCCACCTGGCTGTATGAAGGCGCCATCCTGGGGGTGCAGGGAGGAACAGAGAAGGTCAGATTAACTGTTACCAGCAAACCGAACAATGCTGTTGTCCTGGGGTGAGGTGCACGAAGCGAAACCGTGTGCCACCTAACTGTTTGGGAACAAGCCGCGGGGTCTGATTTATGGAAATCACAACTAATCTCAATTTCAACCCATCCGACCCCGCAGATGCGTACAACTCATTTGGGTGGCACCCAGTTTTGCTTCGTGCACTTAAGCCTTGGTTTTATCGTTATGTGTTAGTTATCTGAATGTATACAACTCTCCTGTGTTCACTTTCAAGTGAATAACTATCGTTCTGATATCATTTTAAAGTGAAGCTAAAGAAACCTGGTATCGGCACTGCTGTGCATCTCCTATGATCTCAATGGTATCAAGGCACGGGTCATGGAGATCAATTTAGATCTAGATCTATTTCCGGTTGTGTATTCACACGCCAACGTTCGTTCGTCAAGATGGACGGCGATTTTGATTTGATAAGCGACTTTTTCTTAGAAGACTTCAATGAAGAGGACGAAAATTTAATGGCCGCTGCGCCCAAAAAAAGGAGATTCGAGAAAGTGACTGATGACGATGTGAACGCTCTCATCACCGATACAGAAAACGCCAACACCAAAAGAAAAACTGAACATGTGATACGGCTGATTTCAGATTTCATTCTTCAAACCGAAGAGTTTGCAAAACAGATGAGATCAGCTGATATAGCGAAAATTGAGGATCCAAAACTTGTTGCAAACATTCTTGTCAAGTTTCTTACAACGGTGAAACGCGAAGATGGAGATGAATATGAACCAGGTACGATTCGAGGATTTCTGTCCGCCGTCGATCGGCACATGGCAGCGAACGGAAAAGGCAAGATTTTTTCCAGCAATGATACGCTGTTTGAAAACGTTCGAGCAGTTGCAAAAAGCAAACAAAAAAAGCTGAAATCAGCAGGGAAAGGAAACTTACCTCAAAGAGCGTGTGCACTAACGGACGAAGAGGTGGAAACACTGTGGGACTCTGGTCAGTTGGGAGTGTCCACACCAAGAGTCATAATCAACACCCTGTGGTGGTTGAACTGCCTCCACTTTGGAATGCGGGCAAGAACCGAACATCGCCAGATGTGCTGGTGAAATGACGTCAAGTGTAGCTAAAGATACGTCACTTCCTGGTTACACAATGGCTGTCGTACAAGTTCTTGATCAAGCAAACTGAACGCGAAAGTGGCTTCTACCGTGATTTCCAGGTTTGCATTGTGTCGGCTCTAATTTTTTCTTTCAAAATCAAAATAAAAGAATCGAAACTTTATTCACGAATACCATTTTGTAAGCCACTAAAACCAAAGACACGCCACACTATTTTCCTTCCACCATTCCTCGATGGAAAAGAGTTCGTGTTGTTTTTGTTTTAATTTTTGTCTTTGTCGTTGATCATTGTATACACAAATTACACAAACGTCATCTTGTGAGGGACCAAAAAATATTGAAACTCTCGGATGATTTTTTTGTGTGGTATCAACCTCGACCTACGGTCTCGGTTGATACCACAAAAAAATCATCCTCGAGTTTCAATATTTTTCGGTCCCTCACTCGATGACGTTGTGTAATCTCTATGTATTGCCTTGGGTTGTATTTTGCGTTATTTTATGAACAAACTTCCTGCAAGTTCACTTATTTTTAGTTTTAGGGCAAAACAAAATACAAACGAAAATGTTTGTCTTCTTAAAGTGATAATTGTCGTTACATTTTATCAAAATTATACAACAAATTAACGAGAAAATATTTACTCATTACAAGGGAGGAGGAAACCATAACACTTTAAGAACTGGATTTTATTATTGATAAGACAATCCATATTTTGGTCATAGCATGGGGCCAGCAACACAGTCGATAAGCTGCAGGCGAACGTGTGAATTGCAGGATTCCGACGTTTCATGAAAATAAGTTCAGTCGGCCGACAGTGCCTCTTCGCGCGAGGAGTTGCCCGATCACAGTGCTCACCGACCACTGCTTTCGTACTACTGATGCTATCCGGCGATTAATACCTTCACTGCCCACCCCGTATGTAATACGTGGTCATTTTTGGTTTGTCGTACGCCCATAACCGTATCTCGTACGTGGAATTTGTGTCAACAACATTTCAGGACATTTCTGAAAACTAAATGGGAGGTAACCACTGTCCATGTACTTGTAGGAGTTCTAAACACAGTTCTTTCCCATAGACCGTTCGGATAAGCTACTACCACGTGTTGACAACTCACCACTGTGCCTAGACATGTAGAACCGATCTATTAGTATTCACAATGGCGGCCGAAAGTCGTACCTCAACTCGTAGACCTGTTTTCAAGCTATACAGTGTTCTGGAAGCTCTACAAGAAGTGATTTATGGATTACCACACAGAAGAATACTTTTATGGGCTGTAATGTGAGTACCTGATGTTTGACACCAGTTTTAGCAGTGTTTTGTGTGGTTTTATGTGCTGCAATGTGTGTGTGTGTAAGTCCGGAAACTGTAATTTTTGACAAAAATGGTCATTATATCAATTTTTACTATAACAATCACAAACAAAGTCCAATTATCATGTCATCCTATAATAGCCAAGGGTATAAGCAAAACACATGCCAAAGATCTAAGAGATATCTCAATAAATGATCGAGCAGTGAACAGATTAGTGAACCTACCGAAGAAAGCGAAATTTTGCCCTGGCGCACAGCAATACCAAAATGCTGTTATACTGTGGCAGTGAAGAGGAGGACAGTCGCATGTCGTAACGGTAGTCCGTCTGTCAGTGTAAGCACGCCAGTCCATAAAACCGGTGTCACGAACTGAAAACTCTGCCTGAACAATCCTTCTCATTGCGGTCAATGCGCATGCGCTAACATGGGGAGATTAATCAGGTCGTGAACGACCTAACCCTAACCCTAACCCGAACCCTTATCCTAACCCTAATCCTAACCCTAACCCGAACCCTAACCCATGGTTCGGTCGGTCAAAGGGTCGCATGTTTTAAGTCCAAGATTGGCGCATGCGCATTGACCGCAATGAGAAGGATTGTTCAGCAGAGGTTTCAGTTCGTGACACCGGCTCCAGATCACGAACGTACTCATCACAACATAGCGATAGCATAGTTACTCACGCTCATTCACGTCTTCATCTGCGTCAGATACTAACGCTACGAAACCGAGTGACGGAAGAACAAGAAAAAACAAGATCACTAGCGATCGATAAACATATGTTTACATCCAACCAGATGCTGAGCCGACTGAAGACTGCCACGGACAAGGGAATCTCTGTGCGAGGTCTGTGGATACAGGACTGGTCTGGCACCAAACAGACACCCTTCGGTAAACGGGTCTTCTGGAACTGGCGCTGGGACAGCGACCATTATGCAGGTGGTATTTTAAACCTTTAATGTGCTTGTACGATCGTGTATGTACGAGCGTGTATGTATGTGTGTGTGTGTGTGTGTGTGTGTGTGTGTGTGTGTGTGTGTGTGTGTGTGTGTGTGTGTGTGTGTGTGTGTGTGTGTGTTTGTCTCTGTCTGTGTTTTTTGTAGCTGTCTTTAAAATGTCTCTTCTTCCTGTCATTCTCTTATTCTTTCTACCTTCTGTGAAACTTTACGCAATGTTTTTATGCAAACAATTGGAACTAGACATTTTTTTAATGGACGAAAACAATTGGAGGAATTATTCAGAACACAAGAAGGTACAGAGTCAGACAACAACAGAATGTGCACACCTTACTCCCATCCTCATAATGTCTAATCAAAAATAGACGAAAATAACTCGTTTTTTTATGGGTTTTGAAAGAGTTGCTTTCTCTTGTTGTTTTTTTTTGCTTAATAGAAACACTGGTGCAAGCTTCACGTGCCAATTTAGGGAAAGCAACCATTCTACCCATAAAAACCCGATAGAGTTATTTCCAAACATCGTCTATTAGCCCCTTCGTTACAGAGTGACTCCCAAAAATGCCACCCAACAAAAAGCTAATAACTTCTGCATCTATCGACCAAATGACATCTTATTTGGTATACATTAATTTCAGCTTATGCATGGCCTTTCGATAAAGTAAATTAAATGGTCTTACTTTTGTGCAATTTCAAAAAAAGTTTCCAAATTCGGGGATCGACTCAACAGAACGAGTTTTGACGTTGAGCGGTTGCCATACTTAGCTAATGTTAACCCTTCAGACATTTACCTTTTTGATCATTTGAATGTCTGAGTACAAAAACACCCCCTTCACTCCCCAGATTGTCGTTGACCTGAAGAAAGCAGTTACAGTTAGGTTCAGGGCAATCCCTAGACACGATCGAAAGCGTTGTGTCATCGACAATTTCGGAGATGTAATTTGGAACATATTTTGGAGAGACGAAAAAAGTCGGACAGTTATACCTTCAGACTGGAAACTTTGTGGAATGGTCGTGAACATACTGATGTTTATGCACAAAAGCTATAAAGATAGTTGCTATACTCAAATGACTGGAGAAGGACCCTATTCGTTGGAAAGTTACTCTTGGGCAATGGCGCGCAGAATTCATGAACGACATGAATGACATGAACGCATTCTTGCATTGGAAATGCCCTGATCCTGCCTTTAATTGCTGTATTCAAGTCACTGACTGTCTAATGTTGATTATGGTATTCTAGGTCCTTCGAATAACCCTAGAGGTAACAATCTGGAGGGTTTAAATCGGGTTAGTTTGGCCACCGCTCAATTTCAAACCTCTTGTTGAGTCGATCCCCGAAATTGGACACTTTTTTTTTAAATGGAACAAAAGCTAGACCATTTTACCTACACACTTTGTGGACTGGTAATGTATAAGCTGATTTTAATGTACACTAAATGTAAAGTTATTCGATTGACATATGTAGAAGTTATTAACAATTTTGTATGTGCCATTTCTTTGAGTCAACCTGTAGTTTCGTCGTTATACCGACTCATTCTAAAAGTGTTTTGAGTTCTTGTTTGTGTGACTTCACCTCAACGAAACTAACTTTTTTAAATTTCCGCTTTGCTCATCCAGGGTTGAACGATACGATAGTGTCACTACGCAAATCCAACGTTCGTGTACTTGCTTACATCAACCCCAGTCTGGACATGCGAGGTGACCTCTTTTCCACGGCTAAAGACGAAGGCTATCTGGTCAAAAATCAAGCTGGACAGACCTATCTCCACAACTCCGGGTCTTTTCGCTGTGGATTGGTCGATTTTACCAATCCTGCGGCGTACAACTGGTATAAAGACGGTACGGGTTGTGTGCGAAGAATTAAGTGTGTGTGTTGGGAGGAAGGGTGGCGGGGTCAGGAGATAGGGTGGCGCTTGGTCGGATGGGGAGGCAAAGTCTGTGAATCTGTGTGTTGGGAGGAAGGGTGGCGGGGTGATGGTGGAAGAGGTTGAGAGGAGATAGGGTGGCGCTTGGTCGGATGGAGAGGCACAGTTTGTGATTCTGTGTGTTGCTGAATACGTGTTCGTGAATGTTCATGAAAGACAACCGCTTGGATTTAGAAAACAAGGTATGTATATTGTACCCCATCAGAACTTTGACTCCAAGAAAAAAAACAAGTAACAAACGAAACAAACGAACGAACGAACGAACGAGCGAACAAACAAATGGTCAGACGGGCGGGCTAAGAAACAAACGAACAAATAAGCAAACGAACGAACGAACTAACAAACGAATAAAGAACCGAACAAGCAGGTGGACTGACGAAAACACGGACAGACGAACATTGTCCGGGCAGGAGAGCGCAACCCTCAATCAGACCCACATCAGGTCCTGCACATGAACTAATTACGTCAAAGGCAAACATTGAAGTCTATTAGTCTCGACGAGAGGGATAATTCTTTCTATCTTGGGTAGTTTACGTCAATACATTGTGTATGATTACATAAGGAAATGGTAAAACATGGTATTTGGTTCCATTTTGCACTCCGCACACAGCCTTTATTTAGCCCCAGAACGTGATCACGGGAAATCTTGATTACATTTTGACAACCCGCATAAAGTTTTGTTTGGCTGGCAACACTATAGGTATGTGTAGTCATCTGTTGAATGCTTCTGAAATATCCTGTTTATATCCTTATCTGCAACAACAAGACAACTCGTTGCTTCAGCTGCACCTTTAATCTAAATGCCTTTTTCATGCTTTGAGGGTAGCATCACACCCAAATACCCTATCGAGGACAGTTCCAAAAAGGGCCAATAATTACAAAGAACCAACATGATCAAACCTCCTCATCACTTCAACAGACGTGATCAAGGGCAACATGCTGAAGCTGGGCCTGGGAGGGTGGATGGCGGACTTTGGCGAGTACCTCCCGGTGGACGCCGCGCTGTACAGCGGCCAGCCAGCCTCCCTGCTGCACAACCAGTGGCCACGTCTGTGGGCCCAGCTCAACCACCAGGCCGTGTCCGAGATGGGGGAGGCTGGGGAAGACGTCGTCTTCTTCTCCAGATCGGGATTTTCTGGTCAGTTGCAACATGGTTGAGGGGGCTTTGGATTAAATAAAATGGATGTGCCAATAATTCAGTATGGGTAAAGCATGGTATTAATCAAGAGTTGACATTAATGTGGCTTGTGACTTGAACGCGTTGACCTCGGGCCTAAGGTCAGCTACTTACAAAAGGTCACCGCACTATTCATTGAAGGTAACTGTCTCAGGGCCAGCGCAAGCCTTCAACGCGATCTAACAATCCTTAATCGATAAACGCCGCTAGAATATCTAAGTCTAATACCCAAAATACCTCATGCAATACATTTAATAAGACATTCATGCCAACACCGTCTATGTCAATGCTCAGGTAGAGGTAACGTACCCATGCCAACGTTGGAGGCTTTTGTTAATGTGAGTCTGATGTATATTTAGACTAACGCTTCAGCTATTCAGTGTATTTAATGATAAGGATAAGGATAATACTCCATATAGTCGGGTGAGGTTACCCTCGTGGAAATTCGGGCTGTGTCCAGGCGAAACAATTTGATGTGAATGTTAAACCTATTACCTTTAGGACTAAATCTTGTGACTTGTCCATGTCTCTGTTTGTGTCCAGGTATGGGCAATGCCACCATGTTGATGTGGGTGTGGATGTGAAGTGTTGTGACATGTCCATGTCTCTGTGTCCAGGTATGGGCAATGCCACCATGTTGTTGTGGGTGTGGATGTGAAGTGTTGTGACATGTCCATGTCTCTGTGTCTAGGTATGGGCAACGCCACCATGTTGATGTGGGCGGGGGACCAGAACGTGGACTGGTCAATGGAGGACGGTGCCGCCTCCACCATCCCGGCCTCCCTCTCCCTTGGACTGTCCGGCGTGGGCTTGACTCATTTCGACATAGGGGGGTACACCACGTACGTCCTCCCTGCCCTCAAAATGGTACGCTCCTCTGAACGACTGCTCCGCTCGGCTGAACACGCTGTGTTTGGTCCTGTCTTCAGGACGCACGAAGGTAATTTTTTTCACAAATTGTCAAATCTTCTGTAGATAATATGATGAGAGAGGTTTTGAGCGGCATGTTACTGTCCCTCAAAACACACATGTTTAAGTTAGACCTCTGAAGGAGATCCCATGATCGGTGAGTCATCGGCGCTGCCACGTGTATTATCTACTAAAGTGTGGCGTTCATGAGGATGTGTATGTGCCTGTGTGTGTTGTACCAGAATAACGTATGCGTACATGGAATGACATTGCGGGTTACCTGAACATTGACAATGACGAAAGAAAGATTGTGTGTGTATGTGTGCGCGCGCGCGCGTGTGTGTGTGTGTGTGTGTGTGTGCGCGTGTGTGTGCGTGCGTGTGTGGGTGTGTGTGACCATGTTTGAATTTATTCGGATTTAGTTCTCTTTCCTTGTTTGTATTATGATTGTGTAAGTGTAAAGCGCTCTGGGCTCGTCACCACGAGGTTTACGCGCTATATAAGTAATCGTTATTATTATTATTATTAAAAGCGTATCGTCCAAACAACTATCAGTCTCTGTTTCTGTCTGTCTGTCTGTCTGTCTTTCTGTCTGCCTGTAATGCTAGGTTTACATTATGTTCCCGGGGGCCACGGCAGCCCCGTTTGCCCGAAACGTAGTGCGCTGTTGTATTTTGGCAATTTTTTCTCTGTATTCAAGTTTTGTTCTGCCAAGTATCCGTGACGGGCCGTGGGGGGGGAGGGGGGGGGGGGAGGGGCTGAGTCCCGGAGGCTCCAAGGCGCACTACGGTTCGGCCCGCCGTTAACCACGGATGCCAGTACGTTCCCTCCCGGCCCGTCACGTTCTGATGGTTTCTCATCCGCACCGTGACTGCCGTGGCAAATTTGTTGACAGATTAGAAATCTGGCACGGCATGCACGGCAATATGCAATCCACGGTAATCACGGCTTGTCACGTTTGCCCATTCCGTCCCCCCGCGTTGTCTCACGTCCATCCCGTTTTGTCCACGGTGGCCTGAAACGTGATTGCCGTGGACGCCGGGAACATAATGTAAGCCTAGCATTACTGATCTAGGGTCACTACAGTGGGGTGAACAGTAACATGACTGACAGGTCTGCTTTAAGGCGTTGCTTGACACTACATCCTTTTTTCTCTGTTCCCTTGATCACCTGTACAACATCGGTTTATCTATAGGGTTGTCGTTGTGTTTGTTGACACAGGTAACATCCCCTCGGTCAACGCTCAGTTCTACACGTCGCCCTACATGTTGGACTGCTTCAAGCGTCTGGTGGACATGTTCACCGCACTGTCACAGTACCACCAGCACGTGGTAAACGTCACTTACTTCACCGGCCTGCCTGCACAGCGACCACTCTTCCTCAAGTAAGTCAATGCAAATATCTTATATAGACAGAGAGAGAGAGAGAGAGAGAGAGAGAGAGAGAGAGAGAGAGAAAGAGAGAGAGAGAGAGAGAGAAAGAGAGAGAGACAGGGAGAGGGCGAGAGGGGGAGGGAGAGATAGATGGGTAGAGAGGGATAGACAGAAACAGAAAGAGAGAGAGAGAGAGAGAGAGAGAGAGAGAGAGAGAGAGAGAGAGAGAGAGAGAGAGAGGGGTGAAAAAAGGGATACAAAGTATGTGGGTGTGTGTGTGTGTGTGTTTGTGTGTGTGTGTGTGTGTGTGTGTGTGTGTGTGTGTGTGTGTGTGTGTGTGTGTGTGTGTGTGTGTGAGCGTTTGTATGAGCGTGCGTGTGTGAGTGCGTACGTGCGTATGTGAATTTGTGCGTGCGTGTCTGCGCACGTGTATTTTTCTTCTTCTCAGCAAGCCAATTCATGCTCACAACACTCCATGCCTGTTTGACTGCCTGTCTGCATATTTCTCTATCCATCTATACCATTCTTCGCCTAACCATATTTGTTTCCATTTTGTTCCTAGTTACCCTGACGACGAAGGGAGCTACAAAGTCCAGTACCAATACCTGTACGGCGACGACCTGGTCGTGGCCCCAGTCTACCTGCCCAACATCACCACCTGGCCTGTCTACCTACCTGCAGACCCCTCCGACACCTGGGTTTACCTGTGGAACACCTCTCTGATCTCACCTGGCGGGTCTAGCCTCACTGTGCGCACCTTGATCGGCCAGACACCCGTGTTCTACAGGAACTCTTCGGCGTTCGTGGACACCTTTGTCAAAATTGGCAAGATGCTACCCATCCCCCCTCCAACACTCCCCCCGCCCACCCCGACTACCGATTCGCAGCACACTACAGATCCTGGTACTGGTCTTGCGCAGCGATGGGGAGGTTCTTTGGTTTTGATTTGTTTGTCTTTGTTCTTGTGTAAGTTGATGTGAGGTGTGTAAGCATGAAAGAGGGTAAAAGTCATCCTGGTGAGAATTTTTGGAACGAAATAAGTAGGCTAATGCTCTTGTTAAGAACATTCTATAAGAGGAGCAGTGGGGAAAAAAGGGAAGCGCCGTTCTGTATGGCAGCTCGCTTTCCCCAGGGAGAAAGCAATCCGAATGTCCACGAGGGTAGCCTCACAGGACTATACATTAAAATAATAATACCAATATCAACGAATGTTTTTACCTTACAAACGTCAATGGAATCATTACCTGAACTGACTTCAACGCTTAAGGCCTCTTTGCGCGTGTGCGTGAGTTTGTGTGTCCGTGTGAGACGGAAGGAAGCATGTGAGCGTGCGTGCAAGTCAATGTGTGTGCCTGGGTCCGTGTTTGCGTGCGTGCATGCGTGCGTGAGTGCGTGCGTGTGTGCGTTCGTTCGTGTGACCATTTTATTTACCATCCATCAAGAAGTTTTAAGTTTTGTCTCTCCTCATCTCTTCAAAATACGTCATCTAATTCCCTTTACATTTTTACTCTGTGTACGTGTATAAGCTAACAAATATCAATTCATGTGTTGTTTCATATTCCTACACAGTGAGTTAGGATAGTTATGGGACAGTTAGATTGAAAGTATCACCGTAGAGTTGATAGGAATAAAGAACCAGAGAGATTGAAAGTCTCACCGTAGAGTTGATAGAAATAAAGAACCAGAGGGGAAAAAGTCTCACCATAGAGTTGATAGGAATAAAGAACCAGAGGGGAAAAAGTCTCACCGTAGAGTTGATAGGAATAAAGAACCAGAGGGGAAAATGTGCTGCTCCAATCTGGCCAGGCTATTACATGCGCGAAGACGTACCATCCCCCACTTGGTCACATACCTAACATCAACACCCTGAATGCTTGATGTAGTGAGTTGAATTAATTTCTTATTCTTACCACCCAAAAAAGTCTCACTGTACACAGATAGCACCAAGGCAGTTCATTGTTAGTACATGTCCAGGGGAAGGGATAGTCTCAGTGTACACAGATAGCACCAAGGCAGTTCATTGTTGGTACATGTCCAGGGGAAGGGATAGTCTCAGTGTACACAGATAGCACCAAGGCAGTTCATTGTTGGTACATGTCCAGGGGAAGGGATAGTCTCAGTGTACACAGATAGCACCAAGGCAGTTCATTGTTGGTACATGTCCAGGGGAAGGGATAGTCTCAGTGTACACAGATAGCACCAAGGCAGTTCATTGTTGGTACATGTCCAGGGGAAGGGATAGTCTCACTGTACACGGATAGCACCAAGGCAGTTCATTGTTGGTACATGTCCAGGGGAAGGGATAGTCTCACTGTACACGGATAGCACCAAGGCAGTTCATTGTTGGTACATGTCCAGGGGAAGGGATAGTCTCACTGTACACGGATAGCACCAAGGCAGTTCATTGTTGGTACATGTCCAGGGGAAGGGATAGTCTCACTGTACACGGATAGCACCAAGGCAGTTCATTGTTGGTACATGTCCAGGGGAAGGGATAGTCTCACTGTACACGGATAGCACCAAGGCAGTTCATTGTTGGTACATGTCCAGGGGAAGGGATAGTCTCACTGTACACGGATAGCACCAAGGCAGTTCATTGTTGGTACATGTCCAGGGGAAGGGATAGTCTCACTGTACACGGATAGCACCAAGGCAGTTCATTGTTGGTACATGTCCAGGGGAAGGGATAGTCTCACTGTACACGGATAGCACCAAGGCAGTTCATTGTTGGTACATGTCCAGGGGAAGGGATAGTCTCACTGTACACGGATAGCACCAAGGCAGTTCATTGTTGGTACATGTCCAGGGGAAGGGATAGTCTCACTGTACACGGATAGCACCAAGGCAGTTCATTGTTGGTACATGTCCAGGGGAAGGGATAGTCTCACTGTACACAGATAGCACCAAGGCAGTTCATTGTTGGTACATGTCCAGGGGAAGGGATAGTCTCACTGTACACGGATAGCACCAAGGCAGTTCATTGTTGGTACATGTCCAGGGGAAGGGATAGTCTCACTGTACACGGATAGCACCAAGGCAGTTCATTGTTGGTACATGTCCAGGGGAAGGGATAGTCTCACTGTACACGGATAGCACCAAGGCAGTTCATTGTTGGTACATGTCCAGGGGAAGGGATAGTCTCACTGTACACGGATAGCACCAAGGCAGTTCATTGTTGGTACATGTCCAGGGGAAGGGATAGTCTCACTGTACACGGATAGCACCAAGGCAGTTCATTGTTGGTACATGTCCAGGGGAAGG
The DNA here is from genome assembly GCF_037325665.1 of Littorina saxatilis. Classification (NCBI taxonomy): domain Eukaryota; kingdom Metazoa; phylum Mollusca; class Gastropoda; order Littorinimorpha; family Littorinidae; genus Littorina; species Littorina saxatilis. Next base: position 18,225,819 of record NC_090248.1, on the reverse strand, counting down.
GATAGTCTCACTGTACACGGATAGCACCAAGGCAGTTCATTGTTGGTACATGTCCAGGGGAAGGGATAGTCTCACTGTACACAGATAGCACCAAGGCAGTTCATTGTTAGTACATGTCCAGGGGAAGGGATAGTCTCAACACCATGTTAACACCTGGCCCAATCTGAGATGGTGAGCAGAACTCTTTTCAACACTACGAGAGAGTTATGCAGTTATAACTCAACCTACTTGTTGTTGTCTATGTTTAAAGCGCTTACTTTCTTTGTTTCTTTGATCATATTATTACCGTTTTGCCTCTCTTGGTTATGGTTTTTGTGTGATTTGAAAACATGCCTCCATAGCTCTTCTTTTCTTTCCTCTTGATTGGGCAAGAATGTTGACGCTATCAGAGAAATAACCTTGCAAAGTGTTAAATCCAGTTGAAGTTTTACTTGTGAACATCTGTCTTTAAGCAGCTTTGTTCTAATTTTGTGTGCAATTAATTTCATGTGCATGCGTGTGTATGCGCGCGCACGCGTGTGTCTATGCATGTGTGTGTGTGTGTGTGTGTGTGTGTGTGTGTGTGTTTGTGTGTGTGGGATCGTGCGTGTGTGTTTGTGTGTGTGTGTGTGTGTGTGTGTTTGTGTGTGTATGTGTGTGATGCAAGAATACTATACTTGAGAGTAAAAGTAAACTTCGAATAAACTGGATTTAGATCAAATTGTTGTAGTTGTTTCTGTAAGTCAGATATACAGTTTATCCTGCAGTGCCATGACAACAACTACCATAACCACAAGTTGAAAAGAAAGAAACAACTTTTTTCTTCAAAAATTTGCTCCCTGCGATGAATATTTTTGAACAAGAGTCCGTCCATTTTCTTTATACTCGTTACATGTCATCGTTGTCTTTGGTATGTTCTGTTTAGGCACAATGACGATTAATGAATGGACGGCCTCCTGACAGTTAAAAGCAGCGTTTTGTATTGTTTGTGTACTGAAGTGTTCTATGTGAGAACCCTTTTGACGAAAAAACACACACTAACAAGAACAGAAAAAGTGCTTTGACGACAAAATATCATATTCAAACTCACACACACACACACACACACACACACACACACACACACACACACACACACACACACACACACACACACACACACACACAAAATGCCTTTTTTGTACCTGCCAAATACCGAACACAGACAGCTACTTACATTGCTCTGCACACTTTGGCACTTGACTGACAAAAGTCGCCGTTAAAAGGTTCGGTAAAACGTTCCCACGTTGTGCGCGTGCTCTTGTATCACAGAGATTCAAATAGAACTTAAAGGTACCTTACTTCCTCTGTACACCAGTATATTCAGTGCCACTGATATGCCCAGGCCTTCACATGGAATAAGAACATCTTTTCCCTAAGACTCATATCTAAAACCAATACAGCCATTCCGAGATGTAAACGCGCACACGCATTGAGTTCATAATGTTTCCGTTAGTGGCACTGCATTGTACAACACTTTACACCATTTGCCTTCTTTCGCTTATGTCCTATGTAACATCTCATTGGTAGAAGCGATGTTAGGTAATTTAAGAAGCGGCATACCGTTACCTCAACTACATGCTTAATGGCCATGGCTTTCATGCGTTTGATACACACACAAAAATGTCCCGGCAGTCAATGCGCGAAGCTCTCGCGCTCGGCGAGATTTGACCTCGTCTGAATCTCCAAAAGGGGGTATAGCGCAGCAGCATTCTGTGCATTGTTGACATTAATTTAGAATTAATTTAGCAGATTGACATAGGTGTCCTTTACGAAATTCATTCAACAAAAAAGTCCAACTTGCCACAGGTAGCTGCCATGAATATGCGGTAGTTTAATGTGAACGGACAGGAAGGTGTCTTTAAGCTGATGTTTGGTGAATCGTTTTATTGAATAAAACCTGAGGCCAGATTTGGAGTAAACACACGTAACCAAAGGCATGCACCACGTTACCCGTTGACAAAAAAACAGCCCACCTATAGACAATAACTGGTTGAATGGACTCGTGTCAAAACCCTTTCGTTTTCACTGTTCGATTCGAAAAAAAGCTATGCTTTATGTATAAAAAAAAAAAAAAACACACAAGAAAGGTAGGTTGTTTTTTCCTGTTTTTTTTTTATTCTGAATTTTGGAACGTTGGCAGTCTCAGTTTTTGGATTTATGTATTCTGTAAACATACATTTTAAGTAGTTCATCATCCTTGATGTGTGGTTATAGGCAGAGTTCTTCTCGTGAAAACGATTCGGCTCACCCGTTTGATTTGGCCAGGTTTTTAAATAGGCTTTCACACACACACACACACACACACACACACACACACACACACACACACACACACACACACACACACACACACACACAGCTTTAAGCTCACTTATACTGTAGTAAACACAGAGTTTCCCCACAACAGTTATGTAGTGGAGGAGTGGAAGGTAGTAGGATCGAAGCCCAAGTCCAAGCGTCTTGTTTCAACTTTTTATTCAAGAAAACAATGCAAGTAAGCGTAGAGGCCGAAGGCGAAACCCGTAGACAGCGAAGCAAGTGTAGTGTCGTGTTCGGCTGCTAGGAGCGAATGCATGCTTATGCTTAACTAAAGGGGGGGAGTTAACGTCCTCTCAGAAAATATTTCTATTTGGGACAAGAATTGGTGATACGCTAAGGAAATGCTTATGCCGGTGTTCGGCCTAAACTTATAGCCCCGGCGCGGACTGCATCGAAAGCGCCGTCCGGCGAGAATAAAAATCGCCTGAATACGGCCAAAAACACGGAATCTGTGTTTCTTACACATGCTTTACCCTGCGTTATTTAAATAAATACATAACCAATCCTAACAAACAATGCATCAAATTAAAGCTACGACCTTTAGCTTTCCGTTACAATACATAACATTTCGTAAAAATTTATATTTATTTAGTAGGATGCAAAAACAATGGTCCTAGTGAAGGCACTGAACCAACTTCAGTGCGGAAAATTACAAAACTCTCTAAACTGGAATAATGTACAAACTCATAAATCATACAGATAAAAAGAAGAACCCTAAACAAACATCATAATATGCGTTACTTGGGGGAAAATTATGCAGTGACTTAGTACGAAGCGGCAAAGTCCGAAAGTAAA
>NC_090248.1:18032684-18217684 GCF_037325665.1 Littorina saxatilis | reverse complement strand
GTGGAATGGGGACATTGAATTTTCGGTTTGGTTTGGCTTTAAATTTTGTAGTGAAAGCACGCGGTGCATGGCCGGAGAGGATTTTGTGAAGGAGTACGCCTTAGCTTTATTTGATTTAAATCTTCCTTTTAAGTCAAATAAAGGCGTACTCCTTCACCCAATATAAATCATTATCGATATTTACTCCCATAACTTTGTGATCTCCTACTTCCGCTATTGCGTCGTTGCCAATTAATAAGGAATGAGGATTATTCTTGATGTTTTGTCTTTTTTGCCTTGTTGTAATTAACATGTATTTGGTCTTTTGGGGGTGAAGACTCATGTGGTTATACTCCGTCCAATTTATGAGATCATCTACACTGTTCTGCAATGATGAATAAACTTTGTCTAATTTTTTATCAGAAGTGTGTATGGTCGTATCATCAGCAAAGAGTTCACAACCATCATTAACACTAAAAGGAAGATCGTTAATATACAGGGAGAAGAGAAGTGGCCCAAGGACAGAACCCTGGGGCACTCCATATAACACAGGTCTTTTACTTGACATAGTGGAATTCACGCAGACGGACTGCTCTCGTCCGGCTAAGAGGAGAGGAGGCATAGGGTTTGGGGTGACAATCTATTCTCAGCTAATTTTCTTAAAAGTAACTCATGATTAATGACGTCGAATGCTTTTGCAAAATCGACAAATAGGACACCACAGAGTTCATTATTGTTAATGTTGCTAAGCAAGTTTTCAAGAAGGTTTATTAATGCTGTGTGGCACGAATGATTTTCTCTGAAGCCTGACTGATTTGAATGAATAAGGTCGTATTTCTTCAAATGTGCGGCCAAGTATTTATATACTGAGCAACAAAAGAAACGCGAATTATTTTTCGATCTTTTGATTTTAAAAAATGCAGTTAATCTGAGAGTGAGAATTTTCGGGATATAGATGCCATGTGCAGTCATGTGTAACAAAGCTGTTGTATGAATATTTTCCCATTGTGGCTGTCTGAACGCACGGGACAAGCAGTTTCCACGATATACACATGATGCGCGCTTACAGCACGTGCAAGCGGAGTAAGAGAAACCTGATGTGTGAGATGTGTTCACTGATGCATTAACAATAAAAAGAGACCATGGCACGCTTTCTGTCAGTCTCACTTTTGACAGAGCCAAGATGCCAAGACTGACACCAGAACAATGCGAGAGGGCAGTTGGTCGACTATCGGCTGGTGATGACCCAAAAGCGGTAGCAGCTGCTTTCAATGTGCATCTGCCAAAAGTATATCGCCTTCAGCAACGTTTTGTCAACACTGGAAGCACTGCTGATACACAGCGGAGTGGAAGACCTCGCGTTACCAGACTAAGGCAAGATCGCCAGATCCTGCATCAGCATTTGAGAAACCGATTCCATACAGCCAATGAAACAACCAGGAACACAGTCGGGAACCACCAGAGACACATCAATGGCCAGACAGTACGCCGAAGACTTGCTGAGCGAGACCTCCAAAACTGCCGTCCAGCTAGAGGACCAGTCCTCACTCAAAGACATCCATGGCGCGCCAGCAGTGGGCCCAGGATCACATCAACTGGAACTGGAGACAATGGCGAAACATTGTGTTCACCGATAAGAGCCGTTACTGCATTAGTCATGTTGATGGGCGTGTCAGAGTGTGGCAAAGAAGAGATGAACGCTATGCTGATGACTGCGTCATGGAACACAAAGCCCAGGGTGGACCAAACGTCATGGTCTGGGGTGGAATCGGCCTCAACCAAACCCTGTGACCTGTGTTTTTCAATACTCTTGGTCCTGGTCGGGGAAACGGCATCACAGCACAGCGCTATATGGATCAGATCATTCAGCCTCATGTCGTGGCTTTTTTCCAGGTCCACAGAAACTGTGTTCTGCAGCAAGATAACGCTCGACCGCACACAGCCAGGGTCTCCCAGGCCTTCCTTGAACACCATAACATCGACATCATGGCCTGGCCCGCCCTCAACCCAGATTTGAATCCCATTGAACATTTCTGAGACCAACTTCAACGAGAGCTCAACCAGATTCGCCCAGGACCAAGAACTACCGCAGAACTGCGTCAGGCCCTTATCCAAGCCTGGGGCAACATCCCGAGAGACGCCATCAACCGACTCATCAACTCCATGAGGCGCCGCTGCCAGGCCGTCATCAACGTCAATGGGGGTCACACACCATACTGACCATCTGTCGAGGCTTCCTTTGCCCGTGGCATCGACAGACTATGACATAGCCAAGAACATTGTTTGAAGAACATTCCACCGTTATTTTGATTCGTTTCAATGTACCGTTCATGAGAAATGAAATATTCAAATTGTGATAAAACTTTTTTCTGGAGAAAATTCGCGTTTCTTTTGTTGCTCGATATATATGTGTTTTTCAAGTGGTTTGGATAAAACATGAAGAATCGAGATTGGTCTGTAATTGGCGGGGTCAGAAGTATTACCTGATTTAAATAGCGGGATTACTTTTGCCTCTTTTAATTTGTCGGGAAAGTCAGATTTGTCCAGGCACAAATTGTGGTTCTAGGACAATCCCCCCCCCCCCCGGACTTCACCCCCCTGGACTTTTCCCCCTAGACAATCCCCCCTGGACATTTCCCCCCTAGGACTTCTCCCCCCTAGGACTTCTCCCCCCTGGTCAATTTCCTCCCCAGACTTATCCCCCCGAATCTATTTCCCCCCCCTGGGTATTCATTTCATACTAGTTTCTTCATGCATCATCGTTGTTATCACACTTGAAGAGTGAGGCGCACGTGAGCTAACATTTTTTGTTTCAGTGGCTGTGGAAAGTTGCATTCCCCTGCATGAAAAGTGTGCTCCTGTTATGCTTTTTGTAGTGTTTTTTTGTTGCTTCGTTCGCCTCTTCCATATTGTCAAAGACGCAAATCACGTCTTCTTGAGGAACAAAAGCCAGGGCAGCAATCTTGCGTACTGCCAGAGAACTTCACTGCCCTCAACTTCACAATATCACCTCTTCCTCGGTTTCCAGAATGGTTGTGGTCATTGATTTTCTTCTTCAGCTGTGTTTCTTTTACGTGAATCTTCGCCTTACATCCACGATCTCGCCTCTTTTCACACTCCCAACATTCTACACCTTTGGTTAAGTCTTTTTGTTTTACGTAGACATGATTTTCAAACAAAATGCAGCGAGCACCTCTTGTTGTCAAACTAAACTCCATTGTGTACTATCCTAAAGCAAGGTCAAAGTAAAATAATCCCTTTTATATAACACCTCTGAGCTTTAAAATACTGATTTATACTCACTGATGAACAAAACCCAGGCCAGCAATCTGAGTTGTAAAATACTGATGAATCCTCACTGATGATTTCTATTCTCCGCAGCAAGGGAAGAAAGTTAACGATGATAATCACTTGTGAAATTGATTTTTTTTTTGGGGGGGGAGGGGAGACGGGGGGGGGGTATTGGTGTGGGGGGGTTGTCCTAGGGGGGTATTGTCTAGGGGGGAAATTGACCCGGGGGGAGTTATCCTAGGGGGGGGGGGGTTGTCCTAGGGGGGGAGTTGTCCAGGGGGGGATTGTCTGGGGGAAAAAGTCCAGAGGGGGGGGGGGGGGTATGTCCGGGGGGGAATTGTCCTGATACGACAAATTGTAAACATAGGTCAGAGATTCTGCAATGAAAGGGGCAGATAACTTCAACATTTTCCCATCAATATTATCTAGACCACGAGTACCAGATTGTTTTTAGCACACCAGATAATGGAAGACTTCGCTCACAGATAACAGGGGGATGTCTAAATAATTTCTAATATTTTTTTAAACACAAAACTGTTTCAACTTGTCAAGATTATTCTGTTTTGATCTATCATTTGTGATTATTTTATCAACAATAGAAGTGAAATGAATGTTAAGATCATCAGCAGGTACATCAATGACAGAAGGTTTTACGGTTTCTTTACGTGTTAACTGGTTGATCACTTTCCAGATGGCTTTGGAGTTTTGTTTCGTATTTGATGCAGCGAGCTCACGGTAATACTTTCTGCGAGAAGCACGTTTCATGGACGTCATTTCGTTTCTCTGCTTTCTGTACTCTTCTTCTTTGCCAGTACGTTTAAGAAAATCGCGGTGATTAATTGCACATTGAATGTCATCTGTAAGCCATTTTGGTTTTGGGTGTTGCTGCACACGAGAGGTTCTGAATGGTGTATGTTTATCGTATACTTTGATAAACAAGTTGTACCATAATTCAAATGCTTCATTGAGGACAGTATGATTACAAATTATTGAAAAATCTGTACAACTTAAATCAGAAAGGAATGATTCTTAGACTCTGTTGATTCTCCAGTTCTTTGTGGTGTTACTTCGGGTGATACTCGATCTTGTACCTTAAAAAGACAATCTCTAAGTATAATGAAACGTAGACGAAGGACATGATGTAGTAGGTACGTCCGGAAGGTGCTATCACATTACATACTTCGTCTCACACAGATTGAGGACTGTAAGGTAGTATTAACAAAGTTTATTTATGTACTTTCAAGCAGCTGATTTTTTGAAGACTAAAATAGCAGACGAATGTGCAAGAAATAACCCGTCAAATATATTTTGGCAACGTTAACTTAATTGTTTGAGACACGCAACATAGCCAACATACTATTGATTTAATGGAAATGATAGTTGTTTTTCTTTGTTTTTCTTTTTTTTCTAGGTCATCCCCCCCTCCCTCTGGGACAGTAATCTGAGAATGTTTATTTATTTGTTGTTATTTTTACGCATTCTTTTGTCTATTTGTTTATCTTTTATTTCTTTATTCTTGTATTTGTTTATTCCAAATGTCTATTATGAAAACCGAAACTTACCATTCAAAATGTAAACACGGAAGTTCTTCTGCAGTTTGGTAGGTTACTTACCCTGTACACTAGATGACAGAAGCCGGGGATGTAGTCCTGCACGCATTGTCCGAGTGAAGTATCGTTCTCCATCCTACATATCACTTGGCTTGACCCATCCACCGGACATATCGTCACCCCTTGACACCATTCCATCTCTGCACATCTCACCGTACACTGCAACACTGACCGTCCGATCATTGTGTACGGACCTTGTCCGATAGTAGCGCTGGATATCGGACACCGCACATAGTGACGATGAAGAATGATGTTTTGTGAGGCGACAGATGGAATCACTATAAGACAGCTCAACAGGAAGAGCGAATCATTTTTCATTGTGTCAATGAAATTCTGGGTGACAGAAAATAGTGGTGTAGCCAGTATCGTCAACTGATTATAACTAGGTCGAAAACTGCAACAGGACGTGCGTATAAATAGTCAACAGTTTACGATCAAATAACGTCTTACGTACAGTTCCACAGTGCTAGTGGAATACAGCATAAAGCGGGTCCAATATGTCGATGTTGTTGAAGACGCTTTCCCATATATACTCTTCAGAATTGTATGGATCGGTCAAAAAAGGGTATACATTTTTTTAATTTGCTAGAACTCACGGGTGCAATTCCTTGCCTGTTTTAGAATTCACAAAAGGACTGTGAGTGCTGCTCTAAAACATTTTCTCCAAAAGGTGTTATTGTGCTACGCTCTCAAAAGTTCCAAAATCAATTCGGAACCAGAATCTTAAAAACAAGTCGCGTAAAGCGATATGAAAACATTTTGTTAATATGTCGGCCTGAAACATAAACATATCAAGATCCGGACTCAGAAATCTTTTAGTCGGTATGGGCTAGCCGATATCCGAAGACCGAGACGCGTCTCGCTGGTCTCCGCAAAACATGCAATCATTTTTTGTTACTTTTAGCAAATTTCAAGAGTAAACATGACATATCTATATTTGTTTTAATTAAGGTGATACCATGCACTCATTTTAGATACGTAATTAAACATTTTATTTTAATCAAACTTTTTGAAATATCATTGAACAAGTTAGTTTACTAATTTTGAAGCTTCCATGCTGAAAGGCAATCCCATAGTCCGGACTGAGCCAAATATTGCTTTACTAAAATTTCAATAAATTTGATTCAAAAATGAGGTTGTGACAGTCGCGTTTCAACTTGTGTAACACACACACACACACACACACACACACACACACACACACACACACACACGCATACACGCATAAACGCACACGCACACATATACACCACCACCCTTGTCTAGATTCCCGGTGTATTTGAAAACATTTAATCAAAACTTGACTAAATGTAAAAAGTGACACGTTTGAAAAGAGGCCTGTGATACTTTGCGAATGTCTGCCTTAAGTTTGCAGTCATCATGTACATCTCTAGCTGTGTGCCTCACCATAAATTATAGAGCTGTCAGTTTGGTAAAACAAAATGTAACGTTTTACTTGCCTGTGTTAATTCGTTGCTGAACGAGTACACCGGGAATACCCCCCAGGCTTTTTTTGCTGTTATTTGTTGTTGCGGGTTTTCTACCAGGAAAACAAAGTGTTTGCTATCTTTTCTTGAGAGGTTGTTTAAAAAAAAAACAACCTATGTTGATATAATTTTCTGCACCAACTGTTAACGGTTCTTCTTAACGTTCTTCTGATCTTTTGTTGTTGTTGTATCTCCCTCTTTTTATATTTAGTCAAGTTTTGACTAAATATTTTAACATCGAGGGGGAATCGAAACGAGGGTCGTGGTGTATGTGCGTGTGTGTGTGTGTGTGTGCGTGTGTGTGTGTGTCTGTGTGTGTGTGTAGAGCGATTCAGACTAAACTACTGGACCGATCTTTATGAAATTTGACATGAGAGTTCCTGGGTATGAAATCCCCGAACGGTTTTTTTCATTTTTTTGATAAATGTCTTTGATGACGTCATATCCGGCTTTTCGTGAAAGTTGAGGCGGCACTGTCACGCCCTCATTTTTCAACCAAATTGGTTGAAATTTTGGTCAAGTAATCTTCGACAAAGCCCGGGGTTCGGTATTGCATTTCAGCTTGGTGGCTTAAAAATTAATTAATGACTTTGGTCATTAAAAATCTGAAAATTGTAAAAAAAAATAAAAAATTATAAAACGATCCAAATTTACGTTTATCTTATTCTCCATCATTTGCTAATTCCAAAAACATATAAATATGTTATATTCGGATTAAAAACAAGCTCTGAAAATTAAATATATAAAAATTATTATCAATTTTTTTTTTCGAAATCAATTTAAAAACACTTTCCTCTTATTCCTTGTCGGTTCCTGATTCCAAAAATATATAGATATAATATGTTTGGATTGAAAACACGCTCAGAAAGTTAAAACGAAGAGAGGTACAGAAAAGCGTGCTATCCTTCTCAGCGCAACGAATACCCCGCTCTTCTTGTCAATTCCACGTGCACTGCCTTTGCCACGGGCGGTGGAGTGACGATGCTACGAGTATACGGTCTTGCTGCGTTGCGTTGCGTTCAGTTTCATTCTGTGAGTTCGACAGCTACTTGACTAAATATTGTATTTTCGCCTTACGCGACTTTGTTACTTCTCCTTTGTGTTGCTTTTCTCAATCTTGAAAACGACTGATTGCTTACACCGGTTAATTTTCCTGTGTCTGTCTCGACGTCCTTAGGGAGAACATTCAGATTGCTTGTTTATTTCTAAACACTCTGTCTAAGGTATTCCTTGTGTGATGTGTCATCTTTTCAAACCACAAACCAAACTCTGTAACTCTCGGCGCGGCTTGAGAGTTTTGTTCTCGGGGTTTTTGTTCAACAAGGAGTATCCCTTTTATAACTAAGCGAGTCATTTAATTTTATTCTCTTTTTTTTTCTTAGAGAAATTGTGTTTCAGGGAACAAAAACTATCCTGGCTATAGTAACGGTGCGCTTTTATTGAAGTTCTATCTGGTACTCCGTTTTTGAAAGACTGAATCCGTGCAAAGAGAACAAAAGCAAACTAAAAGTATTCGCATCATTTTGAGTTCCAAATATTGGTTCCCTTCCTCCACATATTGAATTTTATTCTTAGACAAAAAGGCAAGACACAAAACGTACTTTGTTGATAAACACACACAAAAACCATGAAGATATTGATTGTGTAAGAAGTGGAAATAGCTAGGACAATTTTAGCTCCATGCATTTGGCTATCATGCTTTCTGCCTATAACTATGGGCATTTTGTTTTACTTTTTGTTTTATTTATTCATTCATTTATTGTTTGATTAATTGTGACCCTCCACCACGAAATGAGTCGCATGTCACCTCGCGCGGTTCTGCGCTAGGCTTAATATAAGTCCGGGGAGTGTCTGGTAACAGTGTGAGGGTCACCTTAGTCACAGGCTTATAACTCAAACTGTTTTCGCTCTTTTCGAAAACGGTTTTTACCACTTGATAGAGCATAACAAATTCTTTAGGAAAATGTAAAAATATGAAAATCATGCAAAGGTGACATGCGACTCATTCCGTGGTGGAGGGTCACAATCGGCACACCACGGTTTAAATTTGAACAAATCCGTTTTCTGTTTTTATTCTAAAAATGTCTTCAAAATAAAATAAAAACAAGCAAGGTATATGTTATAGGACAAAACAACATTGTATTAACGGAGTTGTGAGCACGCGTTAACTTTTGATTTCATTTTTCAACTCCCTTTTGCAGTCTTATGTCTATTCACTCTTAAATCACTCATCCACTCAACAACAACAACACCAGATCAGAATCTTTTTTTCTCACGCAGATTCGCACACTCACTCATGCCGTCACTGACGCGGACACTCTTGGTTTTTATTTCACTCACGCACTCACTGATGCTTTAAGATGTTGTGTTACTTATTGATTTACAGCACACACCCTCAATTGAATCTTCAACAAACACTGAACAAAGAACAAAAATATTAGTTAATGGAACGTTTAATCAATGACAAAACAAATATTCACTAGTGCCTCGATATGTCGATTTTTAAAGTGGACGGACAATATACAAAACAGACATAAAATAATGATGAAAAGATGAGTACTTTTCTTCGATTGTTTGGTTTGCCCCTTCACAAATTGCGGGTCGTAAAATATATGTCAACCACTGATACGCAGTTTAACGAACAGTGCCAATCAATGCAACGACCAAAAGGCTTTCTAGGGTACTTTCTTTCTTTTTTTGTGAAACAATTCAATTCAATGCTAAAACGCCACTTTTCCTATAACAGGTTTTGAATTATTTATTTTTCAAACAATCGTGCTTAACAAAAAACCCACAACGTAAGGTAGAAATGCTAATGAACACATTCTACACAGAATACAGAATACAGTATTTATTGAGCCAAGTGACATTAAAAAACATTTAAAGCACAAGGAATTTCGCGTAGTGTTGGTAAAATCACGCACACACACACACACCCACACACACACTGACACACACACACACGCCCACACATACACTGACATACACACCAACACACACGCGCCCACACTACAGCAGTCACGATCACACCATCACACGCAGGGCAGACATGAGGTAAAACAAATGACAATCATCTATTAAAAGAAAATGTACAAAGAGTGGTCTGTGTGTGTGTGTGTGTGTGTGTGTTGGGAGGGGGGGTCTGTCTGTCTGTCTGTATGTCTGTCTGTCTGTCTGTCTGTCTTCTGTCTATCTTTCTGTTTGTCTGTCTGTTGGTCTGCGTGTATGTCAGTGAGAGTTGTTGTCGTTATCGTTGGTGGTCGTACTGCCGCCGCCATCGTCGTCATTGTTGCTGTTACTGATCTCGATAAAAAACGAAAATAAACATGCTGCACACTTATCCGAAACAGTGATAACATACAGCATTCAAATTATCACCGTATTGTGCATCATGTGACTATTTCGGACAACGAGGGCTGATACCAAGTGACCTGCTAACCGACTCAATCTCCTGGTTTTGTCAGGGCGCAACGCACAGTACAGTCATCCTTAGTCATTATCCGTCGATAATCTGTTGATCATGCGCGCGTGTTTTCTCAAAAAATGCGTAAAAGGTATGCTTCCATACGGATAAGGATGTCATAGGCTGTAATTGCAACCTTTATTTTATAAGTGCTGTATTAATTTGAAGTTGTCAAAAAACACCAGTGTGTTTCAATAAACCCTTTTTTTGTGCAACATATGGCAATAATTGTCGTCTGGTACAGCAAAAGGGAATAATTCAAAAATCGAGCATGGTTTTCAGATAACCTTTACATTGATATATAATATGCCGTGACTTTTGTGTGATATAAAATAAAATAACTTGTTTGAAATCAGAGGCAAAATTCCTAATAATTGTTAGACAACCTCTATTCTTTACTATCAGTATTGTGTGTTTAAAGGATTTTACTGAGTATTAGTTCTGCCCTTCAATGAAAACAAGGAACCAGCCATATCTAACAATTGTCATGAAATTAATAATGCACGCAAAAGCGCTAAGATAATTGCCTTTGAACAGTAACAAAGCTTTGGTGCTACGCACGATTTCTGCAATCAAAGCTAATTGAAACTTCACGTCTTGGGACTTTACGTTTTATTGATCAGTCAATGCACAAACGTTTGTTGTTCACAGCACATTGTTCTTTCAAAGTCACTCTCGGTTTTTATTCTATCTTATTATTTGTTGCGCATTTTACAAAACAGGTAGTTTTTAAGTGAAAGCGAAAACTGGAGAATTGCAACAAAAACTCTTGAGATTCTTTAGCCATAATATTTCTTTCTTTTGCGGCAAGAGATGTCAATCTTCAGAACCACCACATGCTATAATTATGATCATCAAAGAAATCAGACAAAACACGGAGAGGTTATTCAAGACAACGAAAAGCATCAAATGATCTTAATCATCGTAGAAGTCAGATTGGCGCTGCAGATTCATAACAAACATATTGGCCTGCTTCTCCACGCCCCCTACTGGCCACAAAGGAGGGTCAGCAAAAACGCTGTATCCATTACAACCAGTCCCGTACCAGCCCGGCGCGCTCTTCGTCCCAGCACATCCATTGGGGTCGTGGTTCGCTGTGCTGAACACTATGGGATCGTTAGCATCCAGCCCGTTGTCTGCCGCGTTGTTGCTGATGATGTTGAAATCCCTGTAGGACAGCTGGAAGTCGCTCGATTCAGGATCTAACAATTATAATAATCATTTTTAGCAATTTTTATTTATCATCGGCGTGGTTGTTGACATGACCAACGTCGTTGTCGTTGTTGTCATAATCATCGTTCTCCTCATCATCGATTAAGACCATTATCATTATTCTCCAAACCACCGCAGTTAAATCTTGACCATGCAGCTTTTCTAAGAGACACGTGACAAAGGCCAAGGCCAGCACAGTAGGTGTAATAATCTTTATAGTAAGCAGCAGCAGTAGTAACAACAACAGCTGCAGCGTCATCAATCATCATCATCCTCATCATCCTCATCATCATCATCATCATCATCATCATCATCATCATCATCATCATAACCTGCAGCAACAGTAGCAGCAGCAGCAACAGCGTCATCGTCTTCGTCGTCCTCCTCCTTCTCCTTCTCCTCCTCCTCCTCCTCCTCCTCCTCCTCATCATCATCATCATCATCATCATTTTCATCATCATCATCTTCATCATCGTCAGTATTGTCGTCGTCATCATTGTCATCATCATCATTGTCCTCAGTAATTATAGTACCTTGTCCAGGACTTGGTAGGTTAAAGCGCTGTAAAGACATCAACATGGGTATTTACAGCGCATGTGCAAAGCTATGCCCGATAGGACAACTCTATCACAACGTAACCAAAATACCACACCCAGAGTAAAGTTGCTGTAGTTCGGACTGCCAGACACAGTGAAGCCGTCGTACATGAAGAAGATGTGGTTGTTGTACTCCGCCTGGCTGACGATCTGCCTCAGCTTGATCAGCCCGATGAAGAAGTTCTCGGGATTGCTGGTGGCGTTGAGGACGCTGAGGTCGTCTCCAAGACCGTTCTTGGCGTCGTTCCAACTCATGGAGGTCCAGGGGACAGCGGTTGAGGAGGCCATCCTCCCGAACCCGTAGGTGATTCCGTCCATACACCTCACCTGACACACAGGGCACGCCGTGTTTTTAAAGTACAATCCTTCTGGTGCGAGCGATACTCTAGACCCACCCCCGTCTGTTCGGGTTTTAACATTGCATAAGATGATTATCAATTTAAACGTATGACAAAAGTCAACGTCCTTGCTGCTTCCTGTGCATAGTAGGAATGTATAATTGAATTACTTTCTGTAAGTGACACTTATTTCAATATGCTAAATTAATTCAGCAAACAAATCTCAGACTGCACAGAAGAAGCCATCCGCGCTATTGATTTTTGTAAAATTTTCAAGATGCTCTTCTCACGCGTAAACGCCTAGACAAATCTGTGGTGGTGAATATGATCGCTTACAGGCAAAGGAATGCACCTTAATTTTAAGTCTATGGTCAATATACAGCTGTGCCTGTGATCAGAGCTAGGGCGAACATGGGAGTGCTGGAACGCTGACGGTGGCCTTTGATGGCGTCGCTCTATAAAGTATAGCGTGACCGGTAGCGAAACAGTGTTGATACAATGACGTTTGTCTTGGTGACTTTAACATCATGAGCAGTGGAATGTCAGGTCTCCCAGACTAGTTAGACACGATCTCATTTACATTACATACTAACGTGTGAGTGTATGGTTTAATTATCTAGTGATCTCTCACGTATGTCAGATAACAAAACAACAAAACGCGATGCTAGCGTACCTGGAATGCACCCCTGTTGTACCCCGAGGACACCTACATCCTGTTCCTTTATTTAACATGAACACAATGTGCATCGACCAGCAAGAGAGGCTGGAGGCGTAACTATATATATACCCCAGGGTGATCAGAACGCCGAGAAGCTAACCTTGAATGGAGCGGACACGCCCTGTGGTTGAATGCTGTACACACCCATCGCTGTAGAGTGATCGGCTTCTTGACCTTCTCTGCAGTCTGCAGTACAACACAGCAATGTATTTAGTGATATTCATGTAATTTTAGTTTGTACATGCACATCGATGTTGTTGCTTTACTAGTGTAGGCGTTGTGAGAAAGGTTTTTAAAGTGCGCGAACAAACACACACACACACACACACACACACACACACACACACACACACACACACACACACACACACACACACACACACACACACACACACACACACACACACACAAACCTCTCATGTATCGTCCGCAAGTTGCACCCACATAGGGTGAAGGACAGGTACAGGTGTTGCTGGTCAGTGTCCCGCCATTCTGACACACCAGTTCTGTTGTGGCTGACGTTTCCTGTGTTGTGGCTGACGTTTCCTGTCTGGTGACTGACGTTTCCTGTCTGGTGACTGACGTTTCCTGTGTGTCGACTGACGTGCCTTCAGTAGTCACCAACGCTTGCTCGGTAGTCAATGGCGTTCCCCCTGTGGTGACTGACATTTCCTCTGTGGTGATTGACGTTTCTTCAGTAGTAACCAACGCTTGCTCGGTAGTCAATGATGTTTCCTCTGTTATGACTGTCGTTTCTTCTGTGGTAATTCTCGCATTTTTTAGCTAAAAAAAAATAAAACAACAAAGGAAACGATCCTAAAAACGCAACATAAAGAATTACTCCATTGGCAATGTTACTCGACAATAGTAAAGAAACATAGATAAGGGAATACATTTAAAGTATGGAAAAGCATTGAGAAATTTCAAAGATACGTCCAGAAAGTACTTGTACCTTTTCTTACAAATCTGATGAATGTAAAGTAGTATTCACGAAGTTAATTTATTAACATGTTTGTGTGTTTATTCATGTGAATAGTTATTCAGTTATTTACTTATTTTTGTATTGATTGATTGATTGAATGAATGATTCCTTGATTCATTCATCTATTCATTGATTCATTGATTGATTCATTTATTCATGCATGCATCTTTTCATTTTTTTACTTTTGTATTTACTTATTTATCTATCCGTGTTAACTTTCATTTCTATGTGATTATTTATTTAATTGTAAATATGTTCTCTATTCATTATTTCGTTAAATTATGAATATATATATATAAAAACATATATATATCTTTAAACGTACAAGCGATCGAGTGGATATTTTGGCATTTGGATTGGATTGGATTGGATTGGATTGGATAAGATTTACAGTCCAGTGAGGTTACCCTCATGGAAATTCGGGCTGCTTTCTCCCCGGGGAAAGCGAGCTGCCATACATACGGCGCTACCCATATTTTTTTTTTTCCTGCATGCGTGTATTCATGTTTCCTGAGACTTAATGCCGTGTGAGATGGAATTTTTTTTTTACTTTATTCCAAGTCCCTCGGGTATTTGATGGACATTTTTATCTATGCCTATACAATTTTGCCAGGAAAGACCCTTTTGTCAATCGTGGGATCTTTAACGTGCACACCCCAATGTAGTGTACACGAAGGGACCTCGGTTTTTCGTCTCATCCGAAAGACTAGCACTTGAACCCATCACCTAGGTTAGGAAAGGGGGGAGAAAATTGCGGCCTGACCCAGGCCTGAACACGCAACCTCTCGCTTCCGAGCGCAAGTGCGTTACCACTCGGCCACCCAGTCCCCTAATGAGGGCTCTCATTATACATTTCTATTTTTATATATATATATATATATATGAATATACTTATTCCAAATGTGTCTTCAAAAATTAATAATTTAGTTACCATGTAAAATGTTAAACACAGAAACATCTGAATGAGTTGTTCTAGCAAATAACCGATACAATGTTTCACTGCTACATGTATTTGTTTTTCTGCAGTGCGGCATGCATGATACTTACCCTCTGCACCAGTTGGCAGTGGCCGGGAATGTCTTCCTGCACGCACTGTTCGAGTGATGCATCGTTCTCCATTCTACATATCACTTGACGATTTCCACCTCCTCCGGGACATATCGTCACACCCTGACACCACTCTCTCTCTGCACATCTCATAGCACATTGCAACACTGACCGTCCGATCATGGTGTCCGGACCTTGTCCGATAGTAGCGCCGGATATCGAACACCGGACATACTGACGATGGAGAATTGTGCTTTGCGAGGCGATGGATTGAATCACTATAAGACAGCTCAACAGGAAGAGCGTGTACATGTCCATTGTGTCCGTGAAAATCTGTGATACATAAATGATTCTAAAACCAGTTTTGTCACGCAATAAAAACGGAAGTGGAATAAAGGTGACCCAGAATACTTTTTTTTTTTAAAGAATGCCTTACTTGTGTATTTACACCATAATATGTGACCCTCCACCACGAAATGAGTCGCATGTCACCTCGCGCGGTTCTGCGCTAGGCTTAATATAAGTCCGTGGACTGTCTGGTAACAGTGTGAAGGTCACCTCAGTCACAGGCTTATAACTGAAACAGTTTTTGCTCTTTTCTAAAACGGTTTTCACCACTGGATAGAGCATAAAAAACTCTTTAGGAAAATGTAAAAATATGAAAATCATGCAAAGGTGACATACGACTCATTCCGTGGTGGAGGGTCACTTATATGCATTACAGATCCACCCAGGTTTTTTTTTTACAAACACCAGGAATGTACATTCATTTAAAAAAGGCAGCAAAATTAACGTTTACGATTCAAACTAGAGCTTTCACATTTGAATGCTTCCTTCTTCCTTCCTTCCTTCCTTCCTTCCTTCCTTCCTTCCATCCTTCTTCTTTTTTTCCTTCCTTTCTTTCTTCCTTCCTTCCTTCCTTATTGTTATCTTTCTTTGTAACTTCCTTCCTTTATCTTCTTTAATGAACCACACATTTTCATTTTAATCACCAGGTTTCTATAGTTTCAAAATCAACTGGGAGCCAAAATCTCTAGAAGGAGAAAAGTAGTCTGTGGTGCTTTACAAATGTCTACCTTCAGTTTGCAGTCAGCACAGAATACTGTGAAGTAAGCTCCCCTTGATGTTGCTGGTAGCGTGCTTCACTATAAATGGTAGAGCCGTCAGCCCGCGCTTATTCATCCGCAATTTGACTTCTTGACTTTCAGTCACGCACATTTCTGAACACAGAGACACAACATACTACTTTTGAACGGTTTGGAGAGCGGTTCGTTGGGGCGGCGCTTGCACGTGCAACCTTCCAGCGACGGGTCGCCTTCCCACCACCACAGCGGCTTCACGGGCCACACGGACCAGTGACTGCACCGTAACGGCGGACGGACTCCAACGGCGACAGGGCTCCCCTTCAAACCCACCCACCCCCTTTTCTTTCTCCCATTTTTGGCTCACGTAAGTGTAGCCTATGCGATCGTAACTTTGTCTGTCTGTGCGTGCGTGCGTGCGAGCGTATGTGCGTGCGTGCGTGTGTATGTCTGTGGTAGAAACTTTAACATTTCGTCATTTGAAGACGTCACATTATGGCGTAAGAGGGTTAGACGTCACGCGAAGGAATTACTGAAAGTCTCGGTCATTGTTTTTTGAGCGGGCCGAGACTAGTTGGCAGTCGTGTCGTAGATTGTTGACACACTCTCTCTCTCTCTCTCTCTCTCTCTCTCTCTCTCTCTCTCTCTCTCTCTCTCTCTCTCTCTCTCTCTCTCTCTCTCTCTCTCTCTCTCTCTCTCTCTCTCTCTCTCTCTCTCTCTCTCTCTTTCTTTCAACTTCAGGCCCTTCAAGCGTTATTATTCTGGTATGTCTCGACATGTATTTCTCTCTCTCTCTCGACTGTATACAGATATCTAAGAACAGCCTCGCTTTCACCTAGATCCTGCCTAAAAACAATGTTCAGACCTCATGTTCAGACTCGGCGTAATGATTCCGAAAGGACTACTTTTTAGCGGTCCAGTTCAGTCGTCCGCATACTCGAAAGTGAAAAAAAGATGAAACGTTTTGCTACAGTATCGGAGGATGAACTGTCGGAGAAGAAAAAGAATCTCGTGCCAACCACTACGCAGAAGACCATCCGAGTTGTCCAGAAGTTCTGAAACACGTCACGTTCCAAATCAAAAGACGACATTCTATTCTCTTACGTCACTATTCTTGGTTTACGGTACCATTCGGCGGCTTTGCTACGAGTATGCCATAGTCTTGGTTGGCCGAGACCTTGAGGTGGAATGCGAGTGATTAGGTTTGTTGATTTTGCTCGGAGAAGTGGTCCGTGTTTAAGCAAGTTTCTTTCTTCTTTGAAAACAAAAACCCTAAGACCAGTGAATGTCGAGATATATGTAAATTGGATTTGTGATCCAAACATGCCTTTTGGTCAATCTCGATGGCAGTTTATTCCACTCGCCCTACGGGCTTGTGGAATAAACTTCCATCTCGATTGACTTAAAGCCATGTTTGGATCACAGATCCAATTAACGTATAATGTTTCGTTTTGGTTTCATTTTTCATTGCTCATTTTTCTTTTTGATTTATCTCCCTTTCCCCCTTCTTTTGCGCTTGGAGGACATCATCTTCTCTGATAAGTCGTTTTGATATTTGTATTGTTGTTTTCATTTTTTTTTTAACCTGTTGAAGACCATTAGGTCGAAGCGTTGGTCATTGTCATTTGTTTGTATATTTCGTTGCGAGTCCAGAATATTCGGTATTACTCTTAGTCGTGTCCCTGTAAGTAGGCTACATGCAGACAGACAGATCTAGATCTAGTGTCTCGCTTTCTTGCACAGTGTCACCTATGCTTACTGTGTGTGTGTGTGTGTGTATGTGTGACCAAGGGCGGATCAATTTACTTTGGAGGGGGGGGGTTACAAAATGACTGCGAAGATACAAGTTGACGGCGCCGAAGGCGCCTAAGCCTCTAGGGGGGTCCGGGGGCATGCCCCCCCGGAAATTTTTTTTATCCAAAGAAGCAAAATAGAGCTATCTGGTGCATCCTGAGCCAATAAATTACCTCTTTTGGGGGGGGTGGGGGGGTGGGGGGGTTACGTAACCCGTGTAACCCCCCCCAGATCCGCCCTTGGTGACGGAGTGATTGAGTTTGTGTTACTGTTTGTAGGTATGTTACAAAAAAATTCAAAATCTTCATTTAACATTTTGATCTATATCACTTGAAAGAGCAGAAAATCAGCATTCCAATGGTATATATAACTTTGAGATTGGATAAGTGTAACCCGAGTTATGAATTTTTAAAGTAATAAAATTCGTAATAGAGGCAAAGAGGATAAATTGAAACCATTTTTGACATTTTTCAGCTAAAATTAACTGTAACCCACACATTTGTTTATCAATATTGTTCAATTTGGTATCAAAAGAAAGGTTCAGAGCTCTATTAAACAACTGTAAAAAAAAAAAGTAAAAATTTTTATTTTTTTATTTTTTTTTTAGTAAGTTAGTATGAAACTGAGAGCAGACGAACTTTACCGACCGCCATGTTGGATGGTGACAATCCGGGCGCAAAGCGGCGCATCCGTTAAAAGGTACTTCGCATCGCTTTAATTTATCGACTTGAAACTTTGGGAACAGCAGGAAAATAGTCAAACTAACTGTTCAGAGGGGTCTCATAAGAGTTCAAAGGCTATAAATTGTTTTATAAAAGTACCTCTTGTGTGTCTTCTTCGCCCGATATTCTGGCCGGCGAGCTCGACAGTGTTGGACTCGCCATCTTTCTCAATCTTAAAGTCAAGAATGTGCTCTACGTCTTCGACAGGGTGCCCATGTGATGTAAATTTGGAAAAGAATAGAAAAGAGGACCCCAAAACTGAGCCAGTGTGAGTGATCAGAAAATGGGGGGCCATTTTCAATGACGTCAAAAATTGAGCTGCGTGCGCACTTTGTAACATACCTACTGTTTGTCTATTTCTTACGTGAGCCTTGAAGGCTTCGCCTCTTGTTCAGACAGTGAGCAGCTCTTTGCTACAAGGTAGGGTTTTTGGCTCACGTAAGTGTAGCCTATGCGATGCTAACTTTTGTCTGTCTGTGCGTATGTGCGTGCGTGCGTGCGTATGTATGTATGTGTGTATGTCTGTGGTAGAAACTTTAACATTTGAAGACGTCATATTACATTGACGTCACATTATGACGTACGAGGGTTAGACGTCACGCGATGGAATTACTGAAAGTCTCGGTAATTGTTATTTTGAGCTGGCCGAGACTATTTGGCAGTCGTGTCCATGTAAGTAGGCTACATGCAGACAGACAGATCTAGATCTAGTGTCTCGCTTTCTTGCACAGTTTCACCTATGCTCTTTCTCTGTGTGTGTGTGTGTGTGTGTGTGTGTGTGTGTGTGTGTGTGTGTGTGTGTGTGTGTGTGTGTGTGTGTGTGTGTACTGTGTGTGTGTATGTGTGACGGAGTGATTGAGTTTGTGTTACTGTTTGTCGATTTCTTACGTGAGCCTTGAAGGCTTCGCCTCTTGTTTGTTTTGGTGCTGCCATTCTCGGATTTACAGTCGACTGATAGTTTAGGGCCCTTTCTCGGCTAAATTTGTATCATCATTCCAAATTCAGTAGCTAGTACGTAGATATCCCCCTCCCCCCTTGTAGGTACCATACCTCATCTCTCATTGTCATTTTCATCAATCCCCATTTTCATCACCATCGCCCTCCATTCTCCTCTTCCCCGCTGGCTTTTTGCAAAACAACAAGAACAAGAGGCGAAGCCTTCAAGGCTCACGTAAGAAATCGACAAACAGTAGGCCCTAACACAAACTCAATCACTCCGTCACACATACACACACACACAGTAAGCATAAGTGACGCTGTTGGGGTCTATGTCGACCAAAAGAATGGGATTCACTGTAGGTCGAGTTCCTGTAGGTGGATTCTCTGTATACCTAAGACTTTAAAATTGGCAATCTTGTATACAGGGAATACCACAGGGTGTAGTTCCTGTAGCGTTTTGCTAATATCAATGAAAGTCACGTGATGCTTAGCGACATCGTTAGAATTTGATGTTTTTCGATCTTTTTTTGATATTTCTTAGAAATTCGAGTATGGTTTGCAAGTTTTATTGAAAAACTGCACCCTGTGGGATTCCCTGTATACTAGATTGCCAATTTTAAAGTCTTAGGTATACAGGGAATCCACCTACAGGAACTCGACCTACAGGGAATCCCACTCTTTTGGTCGACATAGACCCCATCAGATAAGTGACACGGTGCACTGAAGAGTGCGAGACACTAGATCTAGATCTGTCTGTCTGTAGCCTGTACTTACGGGGACACGACACTGCGCTTTCGACAGCGCTTCCTCGCGCAGACACTGGAAACACGCTGTGCAGATTTCGACAGCGCTTCCTCGCGCAGACACTGGAAACACGCTGTGAAATCTCCTTTGGTATCTTCTTTATCTATTTTTCTGGAGCTACGAAACCGAACAATGTGAAATCGTCTTCTCCGACTGAATCGGCGAACTGCAGCTTGGTGATAACTGTATCAATACCACAATCCTTCACGCGATCTGACCTAACCTTGACCCCTGACCTGGTCTACATACCATACACGACACAAACCAGTCAGCTGTTTTTACCCCCCCCCCCCAAAAAAACAAAAACAAAACAAAAACCCACCACCCGTTTTCTTTGGATACACACTTTAACTACAACGTGCCGACGAAATGTTGATCATTGCTTCAATACTTTGAAGCTGTTGCTTGGATAATAACTAGGTAAAATTAATATTTCGGTGTTCAGTCAAATGTTAAAGTTTCTATCACACACACACACACACACACACACACACACACACACACATACACACACACACACTTACATACACACACACACAGACAGACAAAAGTTAGCATCGCATAGGCTACACTTACGTGAGCCAATAAAACGGAGACTCTTTCTAACTTTTCTTTAACGGTTACCGTTTGTTGCTTAAAGTCTGTCCGCATAGTGTTGCCTTGCCTACTTGTCCAGTTTTATATGTGCACTGTCATTGATGTTCGTCTTTGTCTTGTCCTGAATGAATGAGGGGGGGGGGGGAGGGAACAGTGTTTTTAGCTGTGGTTACTTGGCAGACCCACCCATAAACTCTTCCGGGTTGAGAGAGGAGGAGCGGAGCCTGAGCGCCCACCTCCCTCCCCCGTCCATCATGGCTAACCTCAGCGACACCAGTTTAGAGACTGTGGGAAGGAGACTCGTCCGACGTCTTGATTGTAAACGAGTGGGACCTTGATCCCATCCACCCCCCAGTAAAAGAAACTAAGAGTAAGAACGAACAGAAACCAAGCCCATCCGATGACGAGCCCTTCACGGACTCACGAAGACGGAAAAGAAAAAGAAAACAACTCCCTGATAACAGCTCAGGGCATGAAAAAACAAACCATGACCATGACCAGGAACTAAATAAAAGTCAAAACCAAACCCTGGAAGCAAAAACTTGAAAGTCCAAACAAATCGATCCGGAACAAAACACAAAACCTAAACCCAAGAACTCAGGTAGAACCTTGTTTAGGGAAAAACCCACAACCCCTGTTTTCTTGGAACATTCAGTGATCCTGGAAGATATGAAGACAGGCCCAGCTACCTTCCGAGGTTTGGGCCTAAACAGATTCAAAACTGTACAGGCCACTGTGGGCACATGCAGTGCTTTCGCTTCGCCCCCTGGCGGGCGAAAAGTGGCTCATAGGCTGCTCAAACCAAAAACAACAGAAAAAGCTGTGTCAAATCACAGACCTCAGACCTCGGAGGCGTCGGAGGGGTCACCATCAAATGCACCATCCCTGAGGCAACCACTGAGGGGGTAATTAAACGCATCCCCTGCGACCACCCGGTGGACGAAATACTGCGAACTAGGGACATAAGAGTCAATTCCAGAACCGAGTCCGGTGCAATCAAGCAAAAAGGCCTAGCCGCAATTAAACAGATGTACAGGCTGAAAAACAAACACGAAGAAGCCTCCCAGGCAGTCAAAATTACTTTTAAAACACCGATCCTGCCAGAGAGCGTCACCCTGGAGGGTGAGGTGTACCAAGTTGAGGCATACGCATGCCCAGTCAGGCGCTGTGGCCGCTGCAGCAGATTTGGTCACGGCCGACAGCAGTGCCGAGCTAAAACAAACACTTGCTCCCGTTGTGGAGGCAAGGAACACGAATCAGACACATGTGATAAAAAAAGATATTGTATAAATTGCCATGGCGACCACTCGGCTGCCTACATGGGCTGCCCAGAATACAGGATTCGCCTACGGGCAAACAAGATCCGTTCCGCGGCATACGCTCCTCTCTTCCCCTCTCTCGATCCCTCACCCTCTCTTTCTCTCTCTCTCCCTTTCTCTTCCTCTCTCTCGCCTCAGTCTCTCTCCTCTCTCTCTCTCTTTCCCCCTCTCTCTCTCAGTCGCTCTCTCTCTCTCGTTCTCTCTCTCTCTCTCTCTCTCTCTCTCTCTCTTCTCTCTCTCTCAGTCGGTTTTCAGTGGGGACATTTTGCCTGCACTGCTTTTTACATTTAGTCAAGTTTTGACTAAATGTTTTAACATAGAGGGGGGAATCGAGACGAGGGTCGTGGTGTATGTGTGTGTGTGTGTCTGTCTGTCTGTCTGTGTGTGTGTGTAGAGCGATTCAGACTAAACTACTGGACCGATCTTTATGAAATTTGACATGAGAGTTCCTGGGTATGATATCCCCGGACGTTTTTTTCATTTTTTCGATAAATACCTTTGATGACGTCATATCCGGCTTTTTGTAAAAGTTGAGGCGGCACTGTCACACCCTCATTTTTCAATTAAATTGATTGAAATTTTGGCAAAGCAATCTTCGACGAAGGCCGCCCGGGGTTTGGTATTGCATTTCAGCTTGGTGGCTTAAAAACTAATGAGTGAGTTTGGTCATTAAAAATCGGAAACTTGTAATTAAAATTATTTTTTTATTAAACGATCCAAAAACAATTTCATCTTATTCTTCGTCATTTTCTGATTCCAAAAACATATACATATGTTATATTTGGATTAAAAACAAGCTCTGAAAATTAAAAATATAAAAATTATGATCAAAATTAAATTTTCGAAATCGTTTTAAAAACTATTTCATCTTATTCCTTGTCGGTTCCTGATTCCAAAAACATATAGATATGATATGCTTGGATTAAAAACACGCTCAGAAAGTTAAAACGAAGAGAGGTACAGTAAAGCGTGCTATGAAGCACAGCGCAATCGCTACCGCGCCAAACAGGCTCGTCACTTTCACTGCCTTTTGCACTAGCGGCGGACTACGTTCAGTTTCATTCTGTGAGTTCCACAGCTTGACTAAATGTAGTAATTTCGCCTTACGCGACTTGTTCTTTAGTTTTACTTTCAATTCAATTGTATATTTATTGTATGGAGGACAATCGACTTCAACAACTCAGATTCGTTTGAAATACTCATGTTTTAATGATGAGATTGATGTATCGTTCATATATAAGTTCACTCATGTGTATGTACTTATTCTTGCATTGAATTTGGCTGAAAGATTTCAGGTTTGTTTGACTGATACAGACACTGACATGTTTCACTGATTGTAATAAGCTTGCTGTACATTCTTCTTTTGAGTACTTTTCTGTGTATAACGCTCGCATTTAAAGAATTTAGCTTTGACATGATTTGAGCCGACTTGTTTGGTTCGAAAACAAATGTATCATTTATCAAATTGCTGTTTGTTTTACAATGGAAACCCCATTTTAAAGACACCCCCACCCTCAAATGGCTGTATCGTTTTTGTGTCACTCGTGTATACTGAATTAAATTGACAAATTTAGCTTTGATGTCACTATTGCATTTCTTATTACCAAAGATTTGTTTCATTTACAGAGAGAGAGAGAAAGAGAGACAGAGAGAGAGATATATGAGATAGAGTGAAAGAGAGACTGAGAGAGAAAGAGAGAGAGATAGAGAGAGATAGATAGAGAGAGAGACGGAGACAGAGACAGAGGCAGACAGAGAGGTGGAGAAGGGTGGCGGCGAAAGAGAGAGAGACAGACAGACAGACAGAGATAGAGAGAGAGAGAGACAGACAGAGAGGTGGAGAAGGGTGGGGGCGAAAGAGAGAGAGAGACAGAGAGAGACAGAGACAGAGAGACAGACAGAGAGAGAGAGAGGTGGAGAAGGGTGGGGGCGAGAGAGAGAGAGAGATTTCGGATTCGGATTCGGATGGTTTATTCACATAGGCCATTGCCCCTAGTGAAGGGGTGTGAACAAAAGCAATAACATTGAATCATTTTTACATTCAGTAGACTCAAAACAGTGCATATTTTTCTCAAAAGTGGATAACAGATACATCAGTGCAAACATCTACATACGAAATTACGATAACAGTGTTTCTCGTATCTTAAATGCTTTATACAAATACAAACATAAATCACGTACAGTTTTTTTCATGTGATGAAGCTAAAAGAAGGCTGAGTCGAAAAGCACTTGGTTGTCTGTAATATTTCAGTGGGATGAATTTTTCTCTCAATTTATGGAAGTATGGACAGACAAGAACAAAATGGACTTCATTTTCCAGTTTATCTTTACAAAAGGGTCACATGTAATTATTAACATCATAAACTGTTTTGTAACGATGAGTGTGAACGGCAATTTCAGAGATCATCCCTAACCTAAACCTTATCATCATGAATCTTAAATGTCTGTCTATATTGAACAAAAGGTAAGGTTTGATCTCAGGAACAGTACAAAATGTTCTACACACAGAAAATCTTTCACTATTTTGAATATGAAACTCCCAGTCTTGCCATCTGCATGCAATTAATCTATCTTTCAAAACATACAAAAACTTGCTTTCGTCAACAACACCTTGATTCAACCACACAAAACCATATCCTAGCTGATACAATTTACAACGCACATTTGACGCCCAATTCAATTTACCATTCTCATCCATCCTGTACAGCATTTTATATGATTTATGAGGCAATCTATGCTCAGACATTCTCAACAACTTCAACCAATATTTAATACATTTCAATATTGAATTTACGTACAAAGGGTATCTGTTAGTTTCTCCATATACCAAATCGTTTGGTGTACGCATTTCTAAACCCAGAAACTTTTTCAATGCAAATAAATGCACCTTTTCACATTCTATGGCTGCTTTATCTAAGCCCCATAACTCTGCACCATATTGTGCAATAGGTTGCACTTGTGAATCAAATAACTTTAGATAAACATCCAAACTAGTGTTATTAATCATGTATAACTTATGTGAAATCGACAACAAAGCTTGCTTAGCTCTACTTGCAAGGTCTAAGCAGGCAGCCGTAAATCTAAGCCTGGTCGAAAAAAGTATTCCCAAATACTTATATGCATTCACTACAGGTAGAACATTCCCTTCATAAATCCATCTTTCTCTGGCAGCCAAATAGCCCCCCTTCCTAAAAACCACAATATTACTTTTACTCATATTTACTTTCAACTGGAGAGAACGAGCTGCCTTGTCCAGATTATTTAATTGATTTTGTAAACCAACCACAGTTTCTGACAGCAATATCAAATCGTCAGCAAACAACTCAAAATAATCTATCGTAAAAATGGCACCATGTCTTCCATTTTCAATAATCTGAATTGCTAATTCATTGATATACAATGAGAATAAAACAGGACTACACACATCTCCCTGCTTCACCCCAAATGTGCATTTTATACCTTCAGTCAACTTAAATCCACATCTCACTCTCACCTTTACTGACTCATACATACTCTTTATACATTTGAGAAGTTTTCCCGTCACTCCATTTTTTAACAAAATAGGCCAAAGCAGGTTTCTATTTATAGAATCAAAAGCCTTTTCAAAGTCTATGAAAGCGACATACAGTTTACGGTTAAGGGCAAATTGTTTCTGTACGAAAGCTAACAAAGTAAACATGTGATCAGTGGTAGTATAACACCTCTTAAATCCAGCCTGGTATTCACCAGTAATATTATGCAACTCCACCCATTCCTGTAATCTGTCA
The DNA here is from genome assembly GCF_037325665.1 of Littorina saxatilis. Classification (NCBI taxonomy): domain Eukaryota; kingdom Metazoa; phylum Mollusca; class Gastropoda; order Littorinimorpha; family Littorinidae; genus Littorina; species Littorina saxatilis. The sequence continues at coordinate 18,191,937 of NC_090248.1, read as the reverse complement.
TTAATTATAGAACCAAAAACTTTACTACTGACATTACAAATAGAAATACCGCGATAATTATTTGGATCATTAGCATCACCTTTTTTAAAAAGAGGTATCATAATAGACTCAGTCCAGCTTTCAGGGAACACACCTTTCGAAAACAAAGAATTAAAAAACTGTACAAGAAAAAAATTTATTACACAATCAGAATGTTTCAAGAGCTCACCAATAATACCATCTGGTCCAGCTGATTTTCCAGATTTTAGCTTTCTCATTGCAACAAGCACATCTTCTCTTGAAATAGGACGATTCATAATACCATTATCATCATCAACAACATCATTATCCACATCAGCCTCACGATCAATACTTTCACCCTGATTTACACTTTTATCCAATAATGCATTAAAATGTTGAAACCATGCATCCAGAGTAATATTATTCTTCGTATGCTTCCTTTTTGCAGAAAATTTATGCATAGTATTCCAGAACTCCTTTTGATCATTAACAACAGCAATAAGTTCATTTAAAATTGATTCATTATGTTCTCTTCTCTTTCTGTCCAACATATTTTTATATTCCCTCCTGGCTATACAATAAGTACTACGAGAGGCGCCATCATTGGAAATGCTCGAAAGCAATCTGAAAACATTTCTCCTAGCTATTCTGCATTCTTGATCAAACCAGTCTTGTGATTTCTTGTCATGATTTAATGATGCATTTTTCATTGTTAAAAAAGGGATACATATGATTCTTACCAACATACTTGTTCTTGGTTTCTTCAGGCCTGGGAATTAAAAAAAGTAAAAAAGGCTGAAAATTTGTAAGTAATGGCAATGCCGACGGCGTGAAGCGCCTAACCCTGCTAGCGGAGTTCGGGGGCATGCATTTTTTTTTTATTATCCCCCCAGAATTTTTTTCTCCAAAGAACCCAAATGGTGCAATTTGGTGTCATCTAAGCTCCAAGTTTGCCATTAAATTCAGTTTTTAGAACCATTTTTGCCTCCCCCATTTATTTTTTCGGCGGACACTTTTGCTTTTTCGGCGGAACCAAAAAAAAATTCGGCGGAAATGTGCCTTTCATATCTTTCAAGCCAAAGCTTGACAGCGTTAGTCCAGCCATGTGGATGGCAGTCAATGGACGCATTATGGCGGAGCTTCTCCAGCTTGGGGACCTACAGCAGCAGGATACCCTGGACTACATTTCCTACACCGTGAAGGTGGGCGAACTGGCCTGTCGCTATTCCTGGGCGTCTGTTCTTCTCTACGATCAGGAATACCGAGCTCTACAGGCAGCATCCGGCTTCAGATGGGGTTCGGACACACCTCACCTGTCTACGGTATTACTTCGTGAGAAGGCAACGCACGGGACGCAGCAACAGCGCCAGGGCAACGCTACAACAAAGCGTCGACCCGTTGCGGCGTCGGGAAAGGAGATCTGCCTGCAGTGGAACAGAGTTTACTGTACGTTTGGTAGCCGGTGCAATTTTGAGCACTCCTGCGCTTCCTGCGGACAGAATCACCCCAGCAAGGACCATCACCAGAGGGGGTCCGCCCCACCATCCCAGGGAACTCAGGCTCCAGCAGCGCCCAAACAACAATAGGACAGGCAAACCACACAGGTAGGCCCCATCCAACTATCTGAATCAAAAGACCCCTTCGCTGGTACATTTCTATGGCAGGTGAATTCTATCAGTAGCAAAGCTGAACAGTGGGAAGCTGAGTTAAAACATGACTGGGATAAATAATTCATATTAGATGGAATAAAACATGGGTTTAAACTTTCTGATCCTGATAGCAAACCTATTGATGCAGAACAAAGAAATCATCGCTCGGCTTTAGAGCATAGTGACTTAATAGAAGCTGACCTCGTGGACCAGATAGACAAAGGGCACTATTTCGTTGCAAGCGAAAAACCAACCGTAATCAGTGCAATAGGCGCTATTCCAAAAACAAATGGAAAAGTTCGGCTTATCCATGACGGTAGTCGTCCACAGGGGGTTGCTATGAATGATTATGCCACAGCTGATAGGGTTAGATTTCAAACGTTAGACGATACTTGTCGTTTTGCAAAACCAGGAATGTATTGCGCGAAACTAGACCTGTTGTCAGCTTACAGATCTGTGGCCATACAGCCGCGGAGTAAAGCCGCACATTGATTTTAAATGGAATGAATGTCTGTCCTGTGTTGTACATACTATATTCATTTAAGGCAGGGCAACATATGCGTACTATGCACAGATGTAAACTCGGAGGCAAAAGAAACGCAAATAAAGGATGCGTTAATTAAACCTTTATGGACTTGAAATAAAAATAAAATCATGATACTAGCATGCTCTGCACGTGTTGTTTTAGAGGTCGTATCTTGTCAGAACCGTGTTTGCCGTTATCTGGGTCACACGTGAGGTCTTGTTGACGGGGATCCCAAACCGTCATGGGGACCACTTTCAGCACATGCACAATGTGGAAAAGCAGCTTTTCGTGTTCAGGGTGTTCAGGCAAGCTGTACAATACTCACAAAACTGTTACAACATTCATTTCTGTGACACAGGCGCGATGCCGAGACTATCACCAAATCAGCGCCAACAGGCGATCGTGAGAATTGATGCCGGACAATCAGTTTAGCAAGTTGCTAGGGCATTTGGAGTAAATGTCACCACGGTTTATCGCCTGCAGCAACGTTTTCATATCACTAACAGTACCTGCGACTTACCAGGACGTGACAGACCCCGGGTAACAACAGCCCGACAAGATTGCCATCTTGTCCATCAACACCAGCGAGATGCATTCGAAACTGCCGCCAACAGAGCCCGTAACACATTCGGGGTGCATGGAGAACCCGTCAGTGCCAGAACTGTACGCCGACGCCTTGGTGGGCAGAACCTGGTAAATCGGCGTCCTGCTCGACGTCCTGTCTTGACAGCTCAGCATCGCCTGGATCGTCTGGCCTGGGCCCAGCAGCATGCCCACTGACGCCATCGGGACTGGCGGAGGGTTCTTTGTTCGGACGAGAAGCGCTTTTGCCTGGAACCTGGAGATGGGCGTGTCCGGATCTGGCGAAGACCTGGACAGCGGTTTGCTAACAATAACATCCTGCAGCATGATCGATGGGGAGGTGCCAGCGTCATGATATGGGGCGCCATTGGTGTCAATCCGCGAGTGAGGCTTGTCGTCTTTTAGAACGTCGGCCAAGGTCGTGGGAATGGTGTCAATGCAGACCGCTACATCAATCAAGTCCTGCGTCCCTATGTGGTTCCATTTTTCCAGAGGCACCGGAACTGCCTGTTCCAGCAAGACAATGCCCGTCCCCATACTGCACGTTCTACCCAGGACTTCCTGCGTCACAACAGCGTGAACCTTCTGCCTCATCCTGCTCGATCTCCGGATCTCAACCCAATTGAACACTTTTGGGACATCATGCAAAGAAGGATTATTGCCCTTGCCCGGAGACCCCGCACAGCAGCAGAATTGCGTGCTGCCGTGACCCAGGTGTGGGCTCAGGTCCCTCAGCAGCAAATTAATCACCTCGTCCTCTCCATGTACAGGAGGTGCGCCACAGTCATCAACGCCCAGGGAGGAGCAACACGCTATTGACTTTCAACAGTCTTGAAACAGTGTTCAGTGGAATATGGCACGTCATGCTCTCATCCCAATACACTTTTCCGTATGGTTTTTGTATTGGTCAATTCGTTCCCTTGTTATTGTTAACCCGAAATAATTAAATCGACATTCAAATTCATGTGTAACCCATCTTCACTGCAGCATTTGCGTTTCTTTTGCCTCTGAGTTTATATAATTTTAACCAGGAATATTCCCTCTGGACTTTTAAAACTTGTTATCAGGTGGCTCTGAAATTTTATCAACTTTTATAATAAATATGATCGATTAAAAAACAATCAAATACCTTTTTAACTACCCTATTCCCCCGTAGTGGTCTCAGTCCAGAAAAGGTACGAACTCGTACCTAACAAGAAAGTACTTTTTATAAAAACGCAACTTTTTAACCTATTACCGACCACACCCCGTCACCCTCCAATCCCCCTCCCCCCATTACGCCCCCCTTTTTAATATCGTATAAAAAATCATGTCCCAATATAGGTCCCTAGTTACCTGGGAGGACGTTAAGCGCCATACTCTCTCTCTCCCCCCCCCCCCCCCCCCCCCCCCCCCCCCGTGCTTATTCGTTCCTTCTCCCATCCGCAACAGTCAATAGTGACGTTGCGAGGAAGACGCCCGACAACTCAGCACGACGACAAGTGACCACTGCAAGCTGGAGCGGCCGATGACCGTGTTTAGACCCTGTCCGATCGTCTCGCTAGATATCGGACACCGGACATATGCTTGCTTTCTTGTGTTGCTGAACGCTGAGGTGCTGCTACAAATCGCTACAGTGTAGCACAGCACCCACAATGCCGAAGATCGCATTTTCTCTGGTTCAGCTAGGTGCATGAATATTAGTTCAAATCTCTATATATATATACGACTAGTGTCTGTGTGTCTGTCTGTGTGTCTGTGCGCGATGCGCGGCCAAGGTTCTCGATGGATCTGTTTCAAATTTGGTGATCATATTCAGGTACACCCTGGACACAACCTGGTCGATGAGATATTTCAACACGTGCTCTCAGCGCGCAGCGCGGAACCGATTTTGGTTCCACCTCAGCTATTTTGGTTCCACCTCAGCTTACCCGGGCCCCCATACCGACACACCATAGCCGCTACACCACATCACAACGCCAAAGTTCTCGGTGGATCTTTTTCAAATTTGGACACCGTATTCAGCTACACCCCGGACACAATATCATCGATGAGATATTTCAACACGTGCTCTCAGCGCGCAGCGCTAAACTCATTTTCGTTTTTGTGTTCATTTCACCATTATAAGTAACTCTTCCTTATCTTCTCCAGTGTTTGGCGTTTATCTCCCTTCCTTCGTGTGGCTTTCCCGTTCAGTTGTAAGTTACTATTATTTTTAGAATGTCACTGCGCTGTCCACAACGCTTCCCTTGCACCCGTAAGTTGTTCTTACTGTCAAAGTGAAAAGGTCGAATCAATTTATAGCCACGCGAAAAATACACTCTCACCTATCTCTATATATTTATAGATACAGATATGCATATATATATACGGCTTCTCTGTGTGTGTGTGTGTTTGTGTGTGTGTGTGGGCAAAAACCTATGTATTATAGAGTTCTGTTTGTGATGGGGTCTAGCGGCTTTTGTCTGTCTGTATGTTCTGGCATGTGAGAAGCCACAGCAGATGATATAGGGCTAAAAAATAAGCTCTAAAATTCTCAATCCCGTTTGACAGGACTTCGCCTTTCAAAGGTGATTGTGGTGAACCGCCACGCTGTCTGTCTCTGTCGCGCCGTTCACCCCAAATTCCCGTTTCTGAGGTACTATTTTTAGAATGTCACTGCGCTGTCCAGAACGCTTCCCTTGCACCCGTAAGTTGTTCTTACTGTCAAAGTGAAAAGGTCGAATCAATTTATAGCCACGCAAAAAATACACTCTCACCTATCTCTATATATTTATAGATATAGATATACATATATATATATACGGCTCCTCTGTGTGTGTGTTTGTGTGTGTGTGTGTGTGTGGGAAAAAACCTGTTGATTGTAGAGTTCTGTTTGTGATGGGGTCTAGCGGCTTTTGTCTGTCTGTATGTTCTGGCATTTGAGAAGCCACAACAGATAATATAGGGCTAAGAAATAAGCTCTAAAATTCTCAATCCCGTTTGACAGGACTTCGCTTGCAGAGGTGATTATGATGAACCGCCACGCTGTCTGTCTCTGTCTCGCGATTCACCCCGGCGAAGCCGGGTATTCCTCTAGTATATACATATAGTTGTTACGCGACTACAAGACACCACAGTGCAACGCGGTCCGCACAAAAGCGAAGACAGCTTTTCCTTCCCTTTCAGATTTGTGCATGAATGTTTGGACAGGTATGGTTCAAATGTGGTTCACGAACCTAAGGTCTTTTATATCGAATGAGTCGTTTCAGGTCATTAGCATACCTTTGGCTTTATTTAGTTCTAAACCTTTTCTTCCGGTTGGACATAATGATTGTGTGCACAGATTTTAGAATACTGCTAAAACGTCGATGTAGAGCTATTCATACTGAGCTTTTGTCCGCGTTTAAAGTTCCTTGAAGCTCAATTAATTATAAAAAATGAAAGACGGGATTGCAGTCTTTCGTCCTTTGTTCTGCAATCCATAAATAATATCAATGAACAATCTATTTTATCACGCCAGTTGCCGAATACAAAAATAAAGCGGCTGAACCCTCTGTTTTAAGAGTGAGCATGAGATCTCTTTTGTTTGATAACTGGTACTATAAAGCTAAAATCCGACCAAAACACTTCTGTTCCACGTTTCAAAACCCCTTTCAGCGAAAAATCGCGTGTTACTCTAAATAGATATTGGCTCGTATCTAAATTTACTTTAATCGCAGTGACAAGTCATTGTGCTTGACATTGAGGTAACATATAACAGCTATTGTATCTCTTGTCGGCATAGTCTGGGAGCTTTAAAACTCGGCTACAGTAACACTTCATTAGTTTTCAATTGAACAGCAGTCACATGGACATATAAGTGAATATATAAACAAATGCTTCACGTACACACAGCATACACGTTTAACTATATTGACCTAGGCAAGAGAAACCACTGTGATTTGTTTCTCTCAGGGGACAATTACAGATTCGAGGTATCTTTTTCTCAGGGTGAAGAAAATATTCATGAAAACCTTACTCTTATGACGTACTCTGATATTGTTGTGATTCAGATATGATTTGCTATTTAAGTCGTGTTTGGGGTAGCACAATACACGATGTTATTTCTCTGGAGCACACACACACACACATACACACACACACACACGCACACACGCACACACACACACACACACACACACACACACACACACACACACACGCACACACACACATACACACACACACACACACACACACACACACACACACACACGCGCGCGCGCGCACAAAGAGGACATAGTACAATTTCATGCTCTGTTTATCTTGTGAAAACTGCCACACAACAGAGAAACATTTAACATAAGAACATTGAAAACCGGTGAATAAGGAAAGCAGAACGTCGATCATTTCAATCCATTATTTCTGTGTTATCAAATAAAAATTCATTTCTAATTCAGGATATTAACTAAAATGCATTATTCTTAAAGCTATAGGTGCATCCTTGGATCTTGAACATGCACACAAGGGCTAAATGCAGTTCTTGTATTGTATTGCTTTCATTCGTGATCGTTTTGAACTTTCCAACTTTGAACTTTCCAATGATAACGAATATCTTTTGGAAATCAAATAGAGGAACAATACACCTAACGGCTGAGAATTTAAAACTTTTTCAAAGAGTTTTTACATTCATTTCATCTGAAACCCAATTCTAAAGACATTTTGTGATCCCACAACATCTATTTCTAGATATGGTTCCCCTCTGGATATTGTATGCATTTTTGAGAGGGAATTGTTAAATAGAAAAGTTGTTTAAAATACATTTAGAAATAGTATTGTTAATGATATAGGTATATCTAAAGTAGAAACATTAATATAAAAAGCAGGAGAAAAAAATTCAATGAAGAAGAATGTTCCCCGCCAACAACAACAACAACAACAACAAAAAGAAAAGAAAGAGGTAAAAAAGAAAGGGTTGAAGCAGCCTGCATGCAACTGAGATAAAAAAAAAATATATATAAAAAAAAGAAGATAAAAAAAAAATTTAAAATTTAAAAAAAACTCGAGAGAGAGAGAGAGAGAGAGAGAGAGAGAGAGAGAGAGAGAGAGAGAGAGAGACTCAGACTCAGACTCAGACTCAGACTCAGAACTTTATTACAAAAGGATAAAGGTTTTAGGCAAAGCCTATTCTTCCAACCTGTCCTTTATACAACACATAAAGACAGACGCACATTAAAAATATAAATTCAATCATATAAAATACAGAAATACATTGTATGGAATGCAACACAATGTGCATTAAAGGAATTACATGAGGAGAACTCAAAAATTACAAAATTACATTGACATAGCTATACCTTTCATTTGGGAATAAAGTTGCTCCGATCTGCTACACATCCGTTAACACTAGAACAAAATAACAATCGAACAAGACACTTCATTCACGAATGATGTGTGAACGTGACTGTCTCTTAAACATTTTCACTGAAGTTGCATTTCTTATCTGTTAGGGGAAGGAGTTCCAGAGAAACGCTCCCGAGAAGGCTAAGCTCGATTTGTAGAGGTCTATGCGAGGTATAGGAGGGATGATTTTTTGGGACCCATATCTTTTTGTGGCATGTTTGAAATGTGATTGCAAATATTTAGGACAGTCGTCATTTAGAATTGTATACATGAACACAGCCTTGTTTAACGTCAACTGATCTTTCAAGGGGAGGAAATTCCGTGGACCTATTCAAATCATGCAGAATAAGTTTTGCAGCTCGGCGATGCAGGGAATTGAGTCTTTTTAAATGAACATCACTGCAGTTATCCCAAAGTGTCGATGCGAAGTTTATATGAGGCATTATGTGGGCGTAATAGAACATTTTGAGTGCTGCAGAATCTGCGTAATGCCTTAATTTTGATAACAGGTACAAATTTGTTGATACTAGTTTGCAAATATTACTCAAATGAGTTTGCCATTTCAACTCTTGATCAATGGTAACACCCAATAATCAATGTTCCTTAACTTGCTGCACTTGAGTTGAACCAACTGACAGTTGTAATTGTAAAGGACTTTATTGGTGTTTTTGTCTCGTGGTTATCACCATACTCTTTGTTTTAATCGGATGAATGATCATTGCATTAGAAACTCACCACTCAGTGATTTCATTCACACTTGTTTGAAGAGAAAAGTTGACGGATTCCAAAGATTTTTGACTGGTGTGAACAGAAGAGTCATCCGCGAAGAACTCACATCTAACTTTTTCATCGGACACATGAAGGGGTAAATCATTTATATAAATACAGAACAAGATAGGTCCTAATACAGACCCTTGAGGGACACCACTCCTGACAAACTCGTTTGACGAAGTTTTACAGTTAATGGATACATACTGTTTCCGTTTTGAAAGATACGATTCAAAAAAGGCACAGGCGGAGTCGTCTTTTTAAATAGCACTTTAATTTCTTTAGTAGAAGTGAGTGATCTACTAGGTCAAAGGCTTTCTTAAAGTCCAAAAACAACGCTCCCGTTATTTCTGCTTTGTTTATTGCTGACAGCCAAGTCTCGCATAAAGAGCTTAAGGCGGTGTGGCAGGAATGCTTAGAGCGGAATCCAGACTGAAAAGGATGAAACAGATTCATTTGTTCCATATATGCCAGTAGGTGTTTTTGTATGTGCTTTTCTAAAGGTTGAGATAGAACAGGGAAGAGGAAAATAGGTCTAAAGCTGTTTAGGTCTGTAAGATCCTTATTTTTTTTGGAAGTGGTAATACCTTTGCACACTTTAAAATAGAAGGGAACACGTTTTGTTGTATGCTTAGGTTATAAACATAAGTTAGAGAATCAACAATGTAAGGTAAAGCAAGTTTTAGCAACTTGACTGGACTCTTGTCTGGACCCATTTACTTTTTATTCGCCATTTGTTCTACCAGTTTTCCTACCTCGTGCACTGAGATTGGAGGAATAGAAAACGTGTCAGTTTGAGTCAACTTTTGTCCACAGAATGTTTTTAATTTTTCAAAACAATCATCCGTATCAAGGGAATCATTCTGATTGAGGCAAGATTTTAGGTTGTCTGCTAGCAAAATGAAGTGTTTGTTAAAATCATTTGGAGATATTTGTGAATGAGAATTGGTTGATCCCTTCCTAGATTTATCAAGAATTTCATTCACTGCTCGCCAGATTGTAGCTGTATCCTTTTTTTCAGAAATCAGTTTATTAAAATATTCTGCCTTTGCTTGTCTCACTGTGTCCAAAACTTTATTTTTTTGCAGTTTATACTCTGTTTTCATGTTGCGCTCTTTAAAATAATCACGCATCGCCATAGCCTCGATAATGTCTGAGGTTAACCAAGGAGGGAGCTGGGGATGTTTCACTCTATGCTGACGTAGTGGTGCGTGTTTATCAATTATTGAACACAAAATATGGTGAAAAATATTGCAAGCGCCCTCTGCGTCACTGCAATTGAATACGCTATAAAATGGGGCTTGGTTAAGGTCAAAGAAAAAGGCAGATTCATCAAAATACTTGAAACTTCTGTATTCGATTGTTGTGTGGCCTTTACGACGTGATTTTGGCAATCTAAGAGACATCGAGCAAAAAACAGAATGATGGTCACTAAAACTGGAATGCACTACTTGCGCATTTGCAACGATATTCTTACTATCAGTATAAATATGATCAATCAGGGTTGATGAAGTATTTGTTTTTCTTATAGGGGTTTTAACCAGCTGATGAAGACCAAACAGAGCAGTGGTTGAGCACCACGTTGTTTGAGGCCTGAGTAGGTTAATGTTAAAATCGCCAAGCAATACAACATTCTCGTCACGAGCCTTCACTCTGTCCATCACAGAAACAAAATCATCAATCCACCTTGACGTTTCAGCAGGGTTACGAAACACATAGCCAATAAGCAAGGGAGAGGATTTGTCATGTTTTAGTTCCAACCACATACATTCAACATGTTCATCTTCAAGATCAGTTCTACGTTTGACAATCCCAGCAATGGACTGATGAACATAAAGAGCGATGCCTGTTTGGCCTACTCGTGCATTGTCCCGTCGTAAAACCGAATAATTCGGAATGTTAACAAGGCTGTCTGAGATACGCGAATCTAGACGCGTTTCACTTACACCGAAGAGCTGTACCAGCTCTGGTTGCTGGTTTAGCAATACACAGACATCATGTACTTTGTTGACTAAATGATAAATATTTACATGCCCTATACGGAGAACAGTGTTTGATGTTGTTGACATTAGGACGAAGTGCAAATGAATATTGTAACAAACAGCAGTAAATAATAAAGCAAACAAAATCCAGAAATATGAGTATCCGGAGCAGTCAAGACAACAGTTCTAGTATATCATAAAAGCACAAGGATTTCTCCAAGTAAATGTCAAGATTCCCACAACACGAAGCGAGCGCTGACAATGGACATTCAGAGACACAAGCTTTCACTTCACACGATTCGGATCAAGTGGCATTCACCACTTACAGTCCCGGAATAAATCAGAGTAATTATTATTGCTATTTAGAACAGGATGAGATAGCAGCACACAAAGGTATGCAATCAAAAATAAAGAAACATATTGTTGCTTAAAAATGAAGGGTGACCGAACAAAATGTAAAGCAAAATCCACAACAAACAACGGGATACTAGATAATATAAGCTTAAATGCAAGATGAACAAAATGTTCACAGAAAACAAGGAGACACAAGGTTAAAAGCAGTTAATGCTGAACAGCCCTGGTGAAATTCAGTTGAGGCTGAACAGTTCACAAACTCGGCCCAAAGCCAGTAGTTCATGCAAATATTTAGCTCACCGTCAAAGTTAATGTTGTAAAAGGTTCTTAACACAAGTCTTGCACAGAGAAGTAGAATCTCAATTATGCATCACGTGTTCAGACTATAATATCGTCGAAACACCAGCCGCTTTCCATGCGGATGAAAATAAGCCAATGGTTTCAGGGCACGACACACACAATGCTGTTATAGCGTGACCGACCTGAGGCACTTATAAGAAGCGAGCACGTCCAAGTCAGGTCACGAATTTAGCTGTAGAACACAGTTAACAAAGTTAGTTTGAAGATTCCTCAATATGATGAAGGCCGCGCGATTATGCTCACACACAATGCAGGGCTGCCACACAGTTGTAGATCTATCCTTGAAGACACAGTCCACCTTTTCTCTTCTCACGGGTTTTGCTAAAAAGCAAAAACAACAGGGGTTTTAAACGTAGGTTCATCTGTGGAGAGAGAGAGAAAGTGAGAGAGTGAGAGAGAGAGAGATAGAGTGAGACGGAGAGAGTGAGAAAGTGAGAGAGAGAGATAGAGAGAGAGAGATATCAAATCAAATCAAATCAAATCAAATTTTATTTTTTGAGGGTTGTGGCATAAGCAATACAACGAGCTTTTTTTCAACCAGCCCTCGCCCAGAGAGGGGACTAATCTAATCACATATTTACACGGATATCGGAGAGAGAGATATCAAATCAAATCAAATCAAATCAAATCAAATTTTATTTTACGAGGGTTGTGGCATAAGCAATTATTATAATCGAGCTTCTTTTCAACCAGCCCTCGCCCAGATAGGGACTATTCTAATCTTAAATACATATATATACAAACGTAAAACAATTACAAAAGATAAGCATGACAGTAAAAAATAAAAAAAATAAAAAGGCAGAAAAACTATTCACAGGACTATATACACGTTGTAGGCTATACATACATTCTTGCGTTATGAAACACTGATGCTTTATGGACAGATATGATCAATATGAAAATAATCAGAACGAAGTCTACATTAAATGTAATGAGAGGTGTGTTTTTTTAAAGAGAGAGAGAGAGAGAGAGAGAGAGAGAGAGAGAGAGAGAGAGAGAGAGAGAGAGAGAGAGAGAGAGAGAGAGAGAGAGAGAGAGAGAGAGAGAGAGAGTGATTTACTTTAGTTTACTTTAGTACGCTCATGTACATTTCTTTTATGCAATTTCTATTTCATACATAACCGTTCGGTAGTATATAAAACGGCTATTTTAAAGACATAATTATGCTGATAAGAATTTAAGTTATGTGCAGTATAGTGATGACTTTGACCTCTTGTTAGTAAGCTTACTAGCTTTTTTTCCGTCTGTCATTGTATCGTTTTTGTAAGGAGTGTATTTCCAAATGGGGGTTCAACTCTAAAAAGTAGAACTCCATTAATCGGGTGAGGGCGGTAGACCGAATCGCTCAAATGCCGCAAGCAATAACATCACAACGTTATCCTACTCATCAACAAAAGGCCCCTCCCTGACCAGATTAAACTTGACCCACGTGACCTCCTTACTGCCTTGTCCAGGCACCGGCCAGGTGGGAGGGTCAGCGAACATGCTGTGTCCACTGCAGTCTGACCCGTACCACCCCGGCGCTCCCCTGGACCCAGCACAGCCGTTGGGGTCATTCCCAGAGGCGGCAAAGAGGAGCGGAGTGCTGTCGTTCAAACCATTCAAGGCAGGCTGGAAATCTTTGTCGTAGAAGCGCTCATAGGACAGCTGGTAGTTGGAGGCTTCAGTGCCCACGGTAAACTTCTTGTAGAAGGCGCTGACAAGGTTATTACCGTACTTGGACAAGATCTGGTTGGCGTAGGCGCCCTGGACGGTGATCTGGTGCAGCTTGTTAAGGCCGATGAAGTAGTTATCAGAGTTTGGAGACACGCTCAGGTCGTCGCCGAAGCCTGCCTTGGCTTGTGCCCAGCTGACGTCATCCCACGTCGTGTCGCTGGCAAGTCTGAGCAGTGTGAAGGTGATGCCTCCCCATTTCATGTGACACTTTACCTGCAAAGTGTTAACCGACAGTCGTAAGAAAGCTACATAGAACATATATAGATTTAAAGCTTAAGTTTGTTTTCTACGCAGTCTTCTTTGCCTAATATCTCACTACTGAATGTATCAAAGAGGACGTAATTGGGCTCGAAATGGAAATGGTATGAAAAAGCACGAGATAATTACAGTACACACTGCCAAAACTATACAGATGTACACCTTAGCTCTTAATTTTTATTTACCGCTTTGCTCGTTAGTTTTGAACTTAAAATCATAACAGCAATTGGACAGCTACTACTTTTTAGTTGTCAATTGCAAAGTCAAAAAAAGGTAACGTCAGACAGGTAACTAATTTTTCAAATGAGTATTCTGATCATACGTAAATAGTTTGCTGCGTTTTTGTACAATATCCATAGCGGCTTTCCGATATCAATAGCAAAGATTTCGCTGGGAAATTCTGTGTGTGAACGCGTGACGATGGATACTCTTGAATACTTACAGGAAAAGGACTTGGTGATGTCATTGGCTGGATAAGATTTACACGAATGTCCGGACTTTCATGGCCGTTTTCAAATCCTTCAGAGCAATCTGCAAACAAATACATATAGACACACACAAATACACAGACACACGCACACGGACAAACACACGCACACACATACACACGTGCGCACGCACACACACAAACACACATACATGGTAAAATACCTGGGAGTCTACCTTGATCAGGACCTCTCCATGAACAAACAAATTTCCCACCGTCTGTCGGTCCTGCTATCTCCATTTACGCAAGACTCGTCAATATCATTCCGCCCACTCCTCTCAGTTACTTCTATTACTCAACTAGTCTCCTCTCTTGTCCTGTCAGTATAGGCTTGATTATTGCATCTCTGTTCTTTCTGGTGTCCCCTCAACCCTCCTTAGCCGCCTCCAAAAGGTTCAGAACTGTGCTGCTAGAGTTGTGCTACGTAAGCGCAAAACACATCGCGCCACACCTATCCTCAAAAAGCTCCATTGGCTTCCCGTTGATGCCACGGTGGAGTACAAAATTGCAGGCACTTTGAGAACACCCTTCCCCCATACCTATCATCAGTACTGAGCATCTACGAGCCCTCTCGCTCTCTCAGGTCCAGCTCTGAAAAGCTCCTCAAAGTACCAACATTTAAACTGGAAACGTACGGAAAGAAATCCTTTAAGTATCAGGCCCCTTCTGTTTGGAATTCACTGCCCGCTGACCTTCGCAGTTGCTCTTCCCTATCTCAGTTCAAATCAAAACCCAAAACACACCTTTTCCAAAAACATTTACCGTGAAATACATTTTCAAGCCTGGTCCGTTCCTGATGGTCACTTTTGTCCCATGTACTGTACATAGTTTTTCACGTATGTGTTTTGCGCGCGCGTGAGTGCGTATGTTTGTGATAATGTATTATTGTGCAATTTGTTTTATGTAGTGCGTGTGTGTGCCCGTGCGTGTGTTTGTGATAATGTTTTATAGAGCAATGTGTTATTCATTGATATGTGTGTGATTGCACGTTAAATAATGTTATGTTGTCGTAGTATTTTGATTGTACAGCGCTTTGAGCAAGGTTAAACCCTGGATACATGCGCTATATAAATATTATGCATTATTATTATCATTAATATTATTATTATACACAAAAGCTCATAATCACACACACACACACACACACACACACACACACACTGACACACACACACACACACTAACACACGCACACACACACATACACACACACGCACGCACGCACACACACACACACACACATACACACATACATACACAAACACACACACACACACACACATAATCACACACTCACATATGTACCTCAACAACACTCCCTTTTCACCCCCACGACACACACATCTACCTCTCATATATCGCTGACAGCGTCTTCCAGCGAAGGGCAGGGGACAGAAACACTTTGTGCCATTAGGAGTTCCCCCGTTCGCACACGTCATCTCTGTCGTCGTAGGAGTCGATGTCGTCGAGTCATCAGTCGGGGTTGCGTCTGCCTCTCCCTTCGAGTTGGCACTAGTCTGATATCATACAAGTTTGAAAGATGATACACAAAGTTCAGAAACAATACATCAGCTAACCAAAAGCACACTTGTTTCTAAGTTGTTCAACCAAAGGATAGAGCTTCCAATTTTCTTTGAAACTTACTGGGTATCAAGACTTACTTAACAGTCTAATTGTATGCAAACCTCCCCAGTTTTGCGTTTACCTTTCCGCATACACACTTCCTCCAGCCTCGCGACTACCTTTTCTTCACGCTTTCTCAATGATACATCTGGCTTTCTGCAAAATACCGCAGAGTTGTCTAATTTTCAAGACACGTATGTCCAGTTAATTTCAAATTTACCCCGTGCTTTGTGTAATGTTTGCATACTTCTTAAGTATCGTTTGAAACTAACCCTGTACACCAGATGACAGCTGTTGTGGGTCTGGCCTTGCAGACACGGTGCACGAGTGGTGTCATTGGATCTGAGCTGACACCGGACATGTCCTGTCTCGCCGCTTGGACACACCGTCACACCGCTACAGCGGTCACTTTGCGAACATCTCATCACACACTGCAGCAACGATCGTCCAGTCATTGTGTCCGGGCCCTGTTCGATAACCACTTTTGCTATCGGACACCCGACGAAACCATGATGCTTCACTACATCGTTGGCCCAGATTGGATCAGATTTCAGCACAATGCAAAACAGCAACACATATGTCAAAAACATTTTCGTAAGTATGGTTTTGTTTCACGGATCACAGCAAGAATGATTCGTGCTGATGTTTCTTTTACACAGTCCTTTGCTGGATGTAGATTTTTTTTAATTCAACTTTGCATTTGCATTCGTTCTGGAGTTGCAATTGGCGTTAAAAGGAGCAAAGTATTATTTTCGGTTTTAAGAATTACCCCAAAAGCAGAAATGACTCGCCTTTTGAAAGCGACACTCCGTACTTTGTTTTACTGTTAAGAGCAGAAAGGCTGTTCCAGCTTTTGGCCTCCATTCGATGAAGTATTGGCCAATAAGAGGCATCGTACAGCTCGAGCGCAGCTTTTCTTCACGTGATAAAGCAATATACTCTCAATTGCCCAAAGCTTAAAGGCTCCGTTCTTCCACCATATGCAATCTTGTTCACCGCAACAGAGCAGCCCATGCTTCCACGTGTGATAAGAGCATTTTCCTTCTTAAAAGCATAGTCGGTTTTGGTGAATTGATTTAACATGGGTGTCACTTGTAAAGATTAACTCAATGACTTCTTTTTCTTCTTGTTCTTGTTCTTGTTCTTGTTCTTCTTCTTGTTCTTCTTCTTCTTCTTCTTCTTCTTCTTCGTTCATGGGGTTAGACTCCCACGTTCACTCGTGTTTGCACAACCGGGGTTTGACGTGTATGACCTGTTTTACCCCGCCATGGATTACAGGATCTTTTCCGTGCGCACTTTGGTCTTTTGCTTGCGCGTACACACGAAGGAGGATAAGGCACTAGCAGGTCTGCACACAAGTTGACCTTGGAGATCTAAAAATCTCTACCAGGCGCGGCCGTGAATCAAACACTCAATCTTCAGCATGGGAGGCCTGCTTCTTTTCCACTTGGACAATGCGCCCGTCAACACATACACCAAAATAACCGTTCTGCACAAAAAGTAGTCAGTCTTTTGATGTTTGGTATGTGCCCAAGTGGAAGGGTGCACTTATCACACGTAAAACCCTGGTCAAATTTGTAGTGGTGTGCATGATTGCTTATACTAGAAGGATGGTGCCTTTTAAACATTTTTATCTTTATTTCAAGCACCCATACAGCGTGTTTATTCGGTCAAATAACAAAGCCATATACATTTAAAGTGCTTTTTATGTTCAAATATTTCGTCGGTTTGTATGCCTAAACCAAACATCGACTGATGAAAGACACTGTGCGTGGTGAAGTACTTTTTGTCTTTGCTTTAATAATATTTCACCGTAGCTTAAGGCGTTTTACCACTTATTTCTAACACATGTGTTGTGCTGAATTTGACTCGAAAAACTAATAAAACCGTATTTGATATGTTTTGTAATACGACAGTTTTTCTCTACTTCGTCTCGACAGCTTACTGTTGTTTTGTGAGAGTACTTAAAGGACTTCACGTGAAAGACAATTCTAAAATCAAGGGTAACCGCACCTCTCCCAGTGGTTGTGGTTGAACTAGGGTGATAACAAGTGGTACTCCTATTGTTGAATGCACTGACCGATGGGGAAAAGTTGTCTATTCCAATGCTTATTCTCTCAGGTGCCAGAATATTGGATCCACAACACTTACTGTTGTTGTCTACATTTAGAACGCTATTTTCCCTTCGGTTGTTAGATCTTGGATGAAAGGAAAATCGACATTATCTGTCTGTGACCAGGCTGCACCTGTGAAAGAAAAACTCTTACAGTTTAAGGGAACGTCCCCTATTTGGTTCTTAGATCCTGAGTATCACGAAAAGCGTCGTGACCTGCCTGTGACCGACCTGCATCCTGTTATGAAAATTACAGTTGAAGGGAAAAAGGGAAACCGATATCCTTTCTAACTTTAACGATTACATTAATTGACTTCCCAAACAAAGCTTGTAATTTCAACAGAAAAACATCTTTGATAATACCAGATTCATCGCAATTCGCTCGCCATCAAATCGTAGAGTCGATTTCAGCGACAGATTTGTGTACATATTTATCTTTTAGTCCCGAAGGCATCTTTAACATAATAACTGCGCAGTAAAAACTGTCTTTCTCTGCAACATACGTATGCACGCACGCACACATGCGTATAAACACACACACACACACACACACACACACACACACACACTCACACACACACACACACACACACACACACACACATTGACGCCGCACATACACACACGGACACACCCCACATGTATATATTTACACACTCATATCTCAAAGATAACAGATAACAGATCTGGATGCAAATATAGCTAAATAGGTATATGGGCGTTTCATGAAAGTAATGGGCATGTGTGTGTGTGTGTGTGTGTGTGTGTGTGTGTGTTTATGTGTGTGTGTGTGTGTGTTTGTGTGTGTGTGTGTGTGTTGTGTAGGTGTGTGTGCGTTGTGTGTGTGTTTGTTTGTTTGTTTGTTTATTTGTTTGTGCGTGCGTGCGTTCGTTCGTGCGTGCGTGTATGTCTGTTGGTGTGTGTGTGTATGTCTGTCTGTCTGTCGGACAGCTTACTTATGTCTGTTTTTTCTGCATTTTCCTCGAAATTCAAAAAGGCACTTATACCAGATTACATTGGTTCGTTAATTTCCAAGTCAAATTCAATATCCCCGAAATAGAAGACACTTCATATCTCTATTCAGTATACCTTAAGCCGGATAATCACTCGAAGATTGTTATTGACATCGTACGGTCAATCCTTCCTCTTCTTCCTTTCTCCGCCTTACCCCTCACTCTCCCTTCTCTAGGCCATTGTCCTTTTTGTGGAACATGTCTTTGATGTTCTATTGACACAGCCAACCACCAATCCCTACACACACACCAATCCCTACACACACACACACACACGCACGCACGCACGCACGCGCAGACACACACACACGCACTCACGCACTCACGTACACACACACACACACACACACACACATACGGACATACACATGGACGCACACACACAGACACACAGACATGGACACACACAGACACACACACACACGCGCACACACACACATACACACACACACGCACGCACGCACGCACACACACACACACACACACACACACACACATACATACACCGCACGCGCTCCAATACACACATGTATCATCTTCATCGATCACTCTCACTCTCAATCCGCCATCCCCCTCCTCTCTCTCTCTCTCTCTCTCTCTCTCTCTCTCTCTAAATCTCTCTCTAAATCTTTCTCTGGAATCACAACCTGTTCAGCAGGTAACGGAACATCGTGTTTTGGGTGTGATAGTCGATCAAGAATTAAAATGGCAATCTCATGTACATTATATTTGTCAAAAAGTATCCAAGAGTTTGTTTCTGCTATCAAAGTTAAAGCAATATGTCGATATCACAACACTAAAACTATTTTATCATGCCCACATCTTATCCCATATTAATTACGCATCAACTCTTTGGGATGTCGTCTCTGATGTTCACATGAAAAAGTTAAACTCTCTACATCGTCGGGCAGCTAAAATCATGTTAAATGGTCCACAATTATCAGCTGATTTGAAGGTAAAGAATCTAAACTACCTGCTGCTAGTTAAACAGTTACAGTTTAATAAGACTGTAATGATGTATAAAGTATATCATGGCGAAGTGCCCAATTATATTCAGGACCTATTTCACAGAGTCACCGAAAGGTACGGGTCTATCAATTTTCTACCACCAATACCCACGATTGATTTGTTCAAAACTAGTCAAGCCTCCTCTGGCTCTATGGTGCGGAACTCCATTCCGTCTGTAATAAGATCATTAACCTCACTAAAGAGTTTTAAACAAGCTCTGCATAATCATTATATGTCTACCTAGATGGCTATACTAGTCTTAACATGTGCAAGTAGCTGTCAACAATTGGCAAAGCTTTATGAATTACAACAGATGTTCTTTATTACATGTATTATGTGGAATTTATGTTGCGATTTTCCATCATCATCCTCATCCTCATCATCATCATCATCATCATCATCATCATCATCTTCATCATCCTTCTCACCATCATCATCATCATCATCATCATCACCATCATCATCATCTTCATCATCATCATTTACACCATATAATCATTGTAGGCATTAGTGTCAACGTTGGTATCGTGTGAATTTTACCGTCGATCACTTTACATGTGTAACCTCAATTAACATGTTGCATGTTTCGCTTTCGATTTGTATGTTGCTTACTTTGTCCTTTTGTTGTTTGTGTTTATTTGCTTGTTTGCTTACTTGTTGATTGTTTGCTGGTTCGTTCGTTTAATTTGTTTCTTTGTCATGTTGTTTTACTTGTTTATCATGTATTAGACATTTGTATTAGAAGTAAGGACCGGTTGTAAGAAAAGGCGTCGCCTTAAACCTCCATCCTTGAAAAATAAGGTTCCATCATCCTCATCATCTCTCTCTCCTTCTCTCTCTCTCCTTTTCCCTCTTTTCTTTATATAATCTTAAAAACAAATATTCCAAACGTATCTTAATGTCTTGTTTAATTCAAATGCTGCTCCGAAGTCAAGGTGTTATCAACACTTGAAAACAAGCCATTCATTCTGGTCCTTTTCGATGTTTTAGATCGACAATGTTTCATTAAAAAAGATAATGTCACGTTTTCAAGAGTCCTTGCACAGATAAAGATGTGCCTGTTAATGGACGCAGTGTTTGATGTTCTGCAGTTTCAAATTCGCTATGGAACAATCATACTGGCTTCATACATGTATGAATAGCAGTAGCAGTAGAACCCCAGTTTTCTATTGCAAGATGTAACTTACCTCTACCGAAATCGCTAACTTGCTTTGCAGGCCGCTGCGCTGCTATACTAGTGACTACGGTACTCGCTCTCTCGGACTCCTTTATCTGTTACCATTGTTTCATTCCAGATGCTCTCCTTCACTCACCACCTCCCCCCCCCCCCCCCCCCCTGCCCTCCAACCATCTTCCATTCCCCGCAATCGTTCTCACGGGTCTGTTTCCACTTCCTACTGCATTACTTATACACCCCTCCCCCCTCCATCTCGCTGCATATGTGACCCTCCACCACGGAATGAGTCGCATGTCACCTTTGCATGATTTTTATATTTTTATTGTTTTATGCTCTATCTATTGGTGAAACCCGTTTTAGCAAAGAGCGAACACTTTTCGAGTTTTAAGCCTGTGACTAAGGTCCCCCCGGACTTATATTAAGCCAAGCGCAGAACTGCGCGAGGTGACATGCGACTCATTCCGTGATGGAGGGTCACAATTATCTGTCTCGTTTAAATAGAGTTTATGGTCGCTGACCGCTCCCTCTAAACTCACACTTAAACTACTCACTAATGCATCCCCCCCTATTTCCTAGCTGCAACTGTAGGACACAAGGCAAATTGTCACTGACTAACACACACACACACACACACACATACACACACACACACACACACACTGACACACACACACACACACACACACACACACACACACACACACACACACACACACACACACACAAAATTACACTCACGCTTCCGTACCAACATACGTAGCCAGGAGGTTCATTTGATTTGGGCCAAGTAACGAGGGTAGTTTACTTAAGACAAAAATACCATCTGACAATGACCATGAAAAATAACATTGTACAGAGCTGAGATAAATCCCAAATAGGAAGTAACATTCGCTATTCCGCCCAATTCAAGAAACGTATTATTTTTTAGTTATGATTGTTATGTTGTAATAGTTGAAGGTGTTTTGCGGACTATATGCAATCTATACGAGTCAATCATCTTGGGCGGCAGCTGATCTAATTAACCTAAGTAAGCAGTGCTTTTCCAGTCCCCCATCACCTTGACTATTGCACCCGGCACGCCACTACTCAACGCCCAAACTGTGACTGGAGAAATCCCCTCCAGCAACGGCAGCAGTTACACGCAGTTTCTTATTGAAATCAGATCCTTTGATCGGAAAAACCTGCGCCTTGGGGCCCATCGGTCCCAACACATGAAACATATCAGTCACTGCGGACATAGGGCATAAAGGTTGTAAAGGCATTGCAGGAAGCTTTATTTCCATGGAGCGTTCTTTACGCTGAATTGTCTTACTCCATTGAAAAGTTATTGACACACTGTCCGTCTCCAAAATCACCACGCGATCTCCTGTAACCCAGGCAGCATTGCACAATCGGGCCGTCAGCGCGGCGAGGGTGGCAAATTAAGCGGGACGAGGGCGGCAACCGCCTGCGCCCCGCTGATGTTTTGCAAAGCGGCGTTGCAGCGGCGCGCAGGCGGCTGAAGAGCGGCAGTCGTCACATGCCGTACCTCAACTGCCTTTTAGCCGACATCCTAATGCTGTATGCCGAGCTCGTGCCGCAGGCGACCCGAGGTGTTTTGCCGCAGAAAATCCGACATCTTTCAGATCCATGCTCTCACACTAGTGCGACTTGCAAAATGCATTCTTACCGATCACAAACAAACTGTACATATTGAAATCTAATCATACTTCTATTTGCCTGCCAGAATTCATGATTTTTGTGCAGACTATATTTTTTCAATTCGATAAAAGGGCGACCACCCAGTAAAGACTTGGTTCAATGATGTTCTTTTTGTGCTTTAGTGGTAAGCAACAATGTAACTGCCAAACTTCAAACTGAATTTTGGTGCTTTCCTCTAACATATTTGAAAAAAAAATCAAAGTTTCTTTTTTGGGAGAGTATGTATTGACCGAGGCAAGAAAAACCACTGTGATTTTTTTTCTCTCAGGTGACAATTACAGATTCGAGGTATCTTTTTCTTAGGGCGAAGAAAATATTCCTGAAAACCTTACTCTTTTGATGTCCTCTGATATTGTTGTGATTCGGACTTGATTTGCTATTCAAGTCGTGTTTGGGGTACCACAATACACAATGTTATTTCTCTGGAGCACACACACATACACACACACACACACCTGACGCGTGTGGAAGATGTAACCTAAGCTTTGGCACACACACGGAGACTATTGTTTTAATCTAAATGCAGATTTTGATTAAATGTGATTTTACAATATCAAGATAGGTATAAAAATCCAACTTGTTTTATAAAACGACCTTATCTGCTTCCAATAATCGCATTCCAATAAATGTCACTTAACGACTATACTAATTCATTTTTGATTCTCATTAGCAAATTTAATGATAAAGGGGTAAAATGGTCGCCAAATTAGTTCATTTGATTAAGATTTACCAGTTTGAAATTTACACACACGGTTTTTTTCCGGTTCTGAGAGATGTCAGCCTTAACATGTGAGTCTTGACAACGTCTTGTGTTGCTTTGAGCTGGGAAAATAACGAATGTCAAATCCGAAGGAAAAAGTGTTATTACAACCAAACGGTTTCTCAAAATGATTACCTACTTGGCATGCGCCGTCTTTTACATGTATAAAGTAAACACAGAAAAAGACAAACATAGAAAAATGGTTTTTGATACTTTTTTTTACAAAATGAATGTTGATAAATTTACACACACGAAATTGTTGATTTGTAACTTAAGTTTCGGTCAACATCACAACAGGTTCACTCGACACATATGGCTGTCATTCGTTTAGAACATGTCATTTGCTACTACTTTTGTTTGTAAAAAAGTGAAAATAATATTGCTCGCATATTTAAATTTTGGGTAGTGCCTAAGTCGTTTTAAGAGACAGTTCAACACCCATATGAAATGTTATTGGGATTGATCGTTTGTTCTGTGACACTTATGTTATTGACAAACTTTGAAGACACTGTTGACTTTTGCCCTTTGCCTCGTGCAGCTGTGAAGAAAATGCTCGTCTGTGATGATTATTATTGAACTCTGTAGTTATCTTAAGTGACAGTGTGTGCGGAATTTACGGGGGAAATGAAAAATAGTTTTATCATCAGTCACAACCCAAAATAAAAAACGCTGGCGCTGGCGCTGGACCCGAGTACTCTTCAGACTGGCTCGCTCCCCCAGTATGAACTTTTTTGTCTTGTGCACGTGGAGTTTAAAAAAAAAATTTAATTTATTTTACACAATTAAAAAAATTATTAGAGTAAAATAAAACATTAAGAAGTTCATAATAAACAATAGTAAACAAGAATTTTTAAAAAAAAACAAAAAAACAAACAAATAGACCACCCATGCCGGGAATCGAACCCGGATCACTTTGGCCATAGGCGGACGTGCTTTCGTCTTGTGCACGTGGATTTAAAAAAAAAATTATTTATTTATTTTACACAATTAAAAAAATTATTAGAGTAAAATAAAACATTAAAACGTTCATAATAAACAATAGTAAACAAGAATTTAAAAAAAAAATTATTTATTTATTTTACACAATTAAAAAAATTATTAGAGTGAAATAAAACATTAAAACGTTCATAATAAACAATAGTAAACAAGAATTTAAAAAAAAATTAAAAAAATATAGACCGCCCATGCCGGGAATCGATCCCGGATCACTTTGGCCATAGGCGGACGTGATTCGCACCAGCTAGCTGGCTGTTCCATTAGCTGCACGGCAGTTGTACTCCCACCGCCAAACCTCCCCCCGTTAAGAGTCGTTTTTGTGGAATATTTCGCATTTAGGTCCCAGGTAACATTATGAAGTTTTAATACGATCAATCGGACCTATTATCAAGTTAGTGTATCAACTTTTGAACGAACTGCGCCCAGTAGTTTCCCAGCAATAAGCTGTTAAGTCGAGACGAACAGACAGACAGACAGACAGACACACACACACACACACACACAATTAAAGTCTGCAGGACCCTAGTACTGCGTACTCGGGGTTAAACAGCCCATATCTACTATTTACTTTTTATTCAGTGATATCGTCAACCTGAAAAGCAATAGTGTGTATAGTACTGCCGATCGATGGACAATTTCCGATTAGAAGCCACAGATATTTGCGATTTTGCACTTTTTTTTTATATATTCTATTTGCTCATTTTCTTAAAGTTTTAATTCTTCAATTTTTGTACGATTTTTGTGAGATTTAGGGGTTAAGGTTAGGTTTTAGGGTTAGTTTATGGGTTTTGATTACTTCAGTTTTGCGCGATACGCTGTTAATTCAAGACATAGGAAGTACAATGGTGCTTATTGGCTCTTTCTACCATGAGATATGGTCACTTTTAGTGGTTCACTACCTTATTTTGGTCACATTTCATAAGGGTCAAAGTGACCTTGACCTTGATCATATGTGACCAAATGTGTCTCATGGTGAAAGCATAACATGTGCCCCACATAATTTTTAAGTTTGAAACAGTTATCTTCCATAGTTCAGGGTCAAGGTCACTTCAAAATATGTATACAATCCAACTTTGAAGAGCACCTGTGACCTTGACCTTGAAGCAAGGTAAACCAAACTGGTATCAAAAGATGGGGCTTACTTTGCCCTATATATCATATATAGGTGAGGTATTAAATCTCAAAAACTTCAGAGAAAATGGGGAAAATGTGAAAAATAGCTGTTTTTTAGACAACATTTATGGCCCCTGCGACCTTGACCTTGAAGCAAGGTCAAGATGCTATGTATGTTTTTGGGGGCCTTGTCATCATACACCATCTTGCCAAATTTGGTACTGATAGACTGAATAGTGTCCAAGAAATATCCAACGTTAAAGTTCTCCGGACGGACTGACGCCGGGACGGACGGACAGACGACTCGGGTGAGTACATAGACTCACTTTTGCTTCGCATGTGAGTCAAAAAGCAATACCAAACAAGAGCACGCATAAGAGCGCATAACCCTCAGCGATACTTAATAAATACCAGGCTTACAGAGTCCGGGGAGCTGGATCGGTCAGTCGGTAGAGCCCCGGGCTCATGATCGAGAGGTCACGGGTTCGAATCCAGCATTGGGCTGTGGGTGCCCATATCATTTATCCTGTTGCCGACCCTGGTTTGGTGGTTTCAGTATAATGTGACCAGTCTTCTTTACATCTATCCCAAGATACATGGAAGTAAAACTAGCTAACGAACGAACGAACAGAGTCCGGAGCACTCCCAGTTTGTCATCTTTCCTGAAATTTTCATCAAAATCGGTTCATAACTTTTTGAGATCGGTGGATCCAGACATCATGACAGACAGACATCATACAGAAAGACATACAGACATCATACAGAAAGACATACAGACATCAGACAGAAAGTCATCGTCACAATAACCCTTCAGCTTTCGCTGAGGGTTAAAGTAACACATGTGGCTGTAGCTCAATAATTAATTCATTTTGGTCACTTGTACAAATAATCTCATAAACGTCCTTTAAAGTTGATAGAAGGAGGATTGGCTACAGTATTCGAACACAGAAAAAAATTGTTGGTACGATATTTTCGAGAAAAAGAATTCGTAGGCCTAAACATTATTCAACAAGGCCTTTGGCGTAATCGTCACCGGAAGTCAAGGGAACTCCCTACTTCCGCCACTACTGCCGCTATCAATTGACAAGTACAACATCACTATGTCGTCGCCATCGGTAAGTTTCAAAGGCCGTGCAATAACTTTTCGCCCCTAACTTAAGTCTATTTAGATTTGGGATCCAAAAGTGTTCTACATTATCAAGAAGAAGAAGAACTGGAAGCAATCTGTCGACATGAGAGTGACAGAGTGAGAGTCATTCATGTCACTACCGCAAAAACCGCCCCACTCGCATTTTCTGAGTTTGACGGTAAGAGTAAGCATACTCGTAGATCTTGATAATTATAAAGGGTAACAGCCTTCATGAACTTTGGAGCATAGGCTGTATGCCTCTTAGCTTCTTTTTGCTTTCGATGGGTTGCTTCTAGATCTGTCGTAATCCCTGTAGCACTACATCAATCATTCAATGTACTTGTGGACTTTTGCTCAGAACATGTAAACAGCATAAAGTACTCGGTTGGTTTTTAATTTTCTATTATTCCTTGGTCATCACTTGTTTGATGGATGATGCCCTCCTTCCCTCTTTGCTCCCTCTAGAATCATGTGCAAAGAATGTGACAGAAGAAGACTTTGACTGTCTAGCAGTCCTAACCTAAGTATTTCTCTCATAACCCCACCCATACCCCCAGGTGTGTTCTCATATACATTAGTTTGATGAGAAAATTTGCTAGTAAAAACTGGTTTGGCACTCACAGATGACAAAAAGAGTGGAGAGCTTACCAGATGTATTTCTACATGCTGAAGATACAACTAATTTATTATTGTTGATTTCAGACAAGCCGGAGTGATCATGAAACAGACTCACCTGCACCCCACAGAGGGAGAGGAAGGAGGAGAGGAAGGGGAGGGGGAAGAGGAGGTGGTCAGCCTCAAGAACAAGATCAGGTGTGTTTTCATGTCCATTAGTTTGAGAACATTTGCTATTTTGGCTCTAATAGATGAGACTGAAGAGCTTACAATTAATTATATGAAAATTAGTCTACATGCTGAAGACACAACTATTTTATTATTGTTGATTTCAGACAAGCCGGAGTGATCATGAAACAGACTCACCTGCACCCCACAGAGGGAGAGGAAGGAGGAGAGGAAGGGGAGGGGGAAGAGGAGGTGGTCAGCCTCAAGAACAAGATCAGGTGTGTTTTCATGTCCATTAGTTTGAGAACATTTGCTATTTTGGCTCTAATAGATGAGACTGAAGAGCTTACAATTAATTATATGAAAATTAGTTCTACATGCTGAAGATACAACTATTTTATTATTGTTGATTTCAGACAAGCCGGAGTGATCATGAAACAGACTCGCCTGCACCCCACAGAGGGAGAGGGAGGAGGAGAGGAAGGGGAGGGGGAAGAGGAGGTGGTCAGCCTCAAGAACAAGATCAGGTGTGTTTTCATGTGTACATTACAGTGAAATCTGTGGTATCCATACTGGTCTTATCCAAATACCCTGTGATATACAACTGGGGAATTACCCAAATACGTATTACTTAGTCTGAATCTGACCTGTGGTATCCAACTACCTGTGGTATCCAACTCTTTTTGTCTGGGCCCCTTCGTTGTTGGATACCACAGGTTTCGCTATAGTTTGAGGAGAAAATGTGCTAGTTTGGCACACATAGATGAGAGAATTGGAGAAGTTACCATTAGATGTAAATTAGTTCTTCATGTTGAAGACACAAATGTTTTATTAATGCTGTTTTCAGACATGTTCCACAAGTAACGAAAGAGGAGGAGACAGGGGGAGAGGAAGGAGGAGAGGAGGACGAGGGGCGACAGCACAGCAGCGGGGCTCTTCAAGTGGCAGGGGGAGAGGTGGTCGAGGGAGGTGGGATGTGGCCGGCATCCCCACTGCGCAGCAGCACAGGAATAACTTGCAGGTGTGTTTTTAATTAATTTGACATTATTATGAGGAGATATGAATAGCAAAGTCTTTCGCATGTATACACAGATAATGATAACAGCACACATGTTTCATTTTAAAACATGTTTGTTGTCTTTACATTATTACAGACTCAGATCCAACAGCTGGATATTGCACAACTGCGACAACTGGCCCTCGACCTGGCTGTTGCACAACCAGGTCTTGTTTTTGACATGCTTGGTAAGTAACTTCTGCTTTATGGTGTTCTGATATAAGTTTGCTCTTGTCATTATTGTGGTATTTTGTGTGAGCTCTCTATGTAGTATTTTGTTTCTGCATTCTGCTGAAAGTATTTTTTCAATGGTTTTGTTGTTGTTGTATACAAAAAACAAAACAAAAAAAATATATTTACATCCATGGTGCATTATTGATTTTTTTTACTTTGACATTGGTAATCATAAAATATGTATCATAAATTAAGAAATAAAAATGCTTTCTGTTGAAAACAGCCGATCAGTCGTCTGTGCCAACACCTGCACCATCACCAGACCATGCAGCCTGGCCGGACTGGTGTGTGTGCCGACATTGTCGGCACATGCCCACACCTGCAGAACGGATCTGCTGCCAGCGCCGCACTCAGTGCATATCAAGAATGCCTGTACGTATGCCCATTTTTTATATAAAAAAGTATTTATTAAAAAAATATTTACATGAAAAAAAAGATAAACACAGTCATGGTCAGATTGTGTACTTGTGCAGGGTAATATAGTTGTATGTAATGATATACAGTGGAACCTGCTAGTACTCATACTATAGTGGACTCTATTATTGTGATTTTCCACTTATAATGAAGAGGGTTTTTTTCCCCCTTGGGTTCTCTCTGTTAGACAAAAATCTAAACTGTAATAGCAAATTTCTTTTAGTGAACGACTTTCCTCTTCCCTTGAAGTTCACATTGGTATGTAGTCCTTGGAGTCCAATTATTATTATTTATTTATTTTTGTATTTCTTATTTTTGTATTTGAAAAAAAATGAAATTTGGATATTTACAACGCGCTTTATCTTTGCTGTGTAGGAAACTAAAAGCGCGGCAAAGGTCGCACTTTACCAGGCGCCCCACTCAAGGCCCAACAGGGATTCGAACCCGGGTCAATGTGATGTGTTGTTACTTTGATGATTACAATTATTATTTCTTTTTTCTTTTGCAGGAGATGAACATCATTTTACATCCGTTCGTGCTACACCTGAGCAGGAGGCAGCGGGTGGACATTTTGGTGTTTGCGGAAGAGGGAGGCGAAGCCGCCTCCAATCGCCATGCTGCCTATCGCCAGTTTGTTTTCTGGCAGCATGGTCGTTTGGGGGCTGGTAACAGGAGGGCTATCCCTTCATGTTGTGTGTGGGCCATTCGGGATACTTACCCCAGTCCCAACAATGTTTATACAGGATACATTCCAGCGCGCTTGCAGTAGATGGGGTAATTGCTCTTGAATACCGACACACAACATGGAGGGATATTTTTCGTCTGTCTCTTCCTCAAGCACCAAAATGTCCTGAGGACTTGGACATGTTTGACTTTTAGTTTTCAAATTTTTAATTGCCTCTCTGTATGGTTGTAACAGCTGTTTGATTGTTTCCATGGGTTTTTGCACACATTACTTTTTGAGTGCAAGAAAAATATTACAGAAACATTTTGTCTTGAAAATGAGAATGTTATTTTGGTTGACTAGAAAATTATGTTAAAATGGTTTCTTCAGCTGAGCTGTTTGTTTTGTACAAGTTTGTGTTCATTTACTTTGTATGTACTAGTATGACTCCACAAGTTAATTTTAATAAATGTATATTTGACCAACAACAAAACAAGTTCATGTGCCAGCAGTGACACAATGTCATATCATGTAAATTATGCTGTCAGATTTTGAAATTGTGTAATTCTGAATACAGAATCTGAATCACTTCCACTTTTTGTAATGGGTTCAGAAAAAGAAACATGATGTTATTGTTTTTAAATTTATATCACACAACAAACACACAATAGTCTTTAGTCATTTTCAAAGTGGTGTACATCCCTTTATCTGCAGACAACAAACAGTTTCTGTCTTTGTTTTTTGTTTTTTTCTTTTCTTTCAGCAGACATACTGTTGCACAATTACCACACCACAACGCACTCATAAAAACAAATGAACAGACAGACAAATATCAAGTATCGTTACCACCATTATTCTCATATTGTTTCCAGGTAAACATGTACAAAAGCCAACTAAACAGATATGCTAAGTCACGCTTGCAGCCACACATAATAAGAATATACTAACACATGTTGTACAAACCCTCAGTCTCTCTCGCACACACATTAGTATCATGAATAAACAATTATTGTACACAAGCAATATTTTCAACTAAACAAGAAAAGAAAAAAAAAACATGATCACCATGTCACAACCACTCCCTCAGTCCCTGCATTGAGAGGTGGGTTGTCGCTGACATTCCTTTAATTATAATGGGAGGTACATTTTCAGCCGAACATTCCAACATGCTCAATTATAATATGTGTTGCAATGTGAGTTTCTTGTGCCTGCAGCCATTCTATGCCGCCTGAATCTAGCCTGTGAAGCAAAATGTAGTCTAAGGCAATTGATATCAATTTGAAGTGAAAATCATACAACACAGTCTCAACTAAAATGATACAGCTTTGGAAACTATTGATAAATGCTTTTCTTGCAAATTTAGTCTGCCAATGTATAATCACAAAGTTATTACTATTTTTCAAAGTTATTATTAAAATCATTATTCGCCAATGTATACAAGAGCCTCCCATCTATATTGGTGAAATAGCGCAATTTAGGGTCCATGATAAGGCAGCAGATTAAATTAAAAAACTAAACACAGCCATGCCATAGAACTATGCGGGTCTATGCATTTTTACTGGTTACCCACACATACAAACATTGCTGTCTTGAAAAGGGCCTTTCAAAAGTCCACTGGTGTCATATTGTTGTACCTCTCCACATGTCAAAAACAACTGTAACAGAACCGCAGACAAAAAGGGAGGTAATAATTATCCCACTTGACACTCTTTCCTTATGTTCTGCCTCCTTTTGGGCTACTACCAGCTCAACTGCTACCGTCATTCAGGTAAAACGAGATTTTTTCTGTGCAACAAGTTCACTAGTTGGAGGTGGGGAGGTTGCTGCCAGGTGTGTTGACAGTCTCCTTGGGTCCTCTTGTGCCAGAGGTTTTTTCCTGTGCAGTGGCAACGGGTCTTGTAGTCTCATCTCCATGATTCGCAGCTTCAGGGCTGGAATGTGGTGGTAGGTCTTTGGGACCTTCACAGGGAATACCGACCAGCGGCCGGTTTTCTTATTGAAGCATCTGTGATACCTATCAACATAGAACAAGAACAATTATGACTAAAATGCTTGACACTAACCCTTGTAATGGCCTTGAATGTCATAATATAACTAAACATGCCAAGGACATGATCATACATCTAGAACTTGAAGCCTGAATTTACATGTTTGGCCTGTGAAAAAAACAAACAACAAAAACATTGCATTGAGTGTGTTTCAATACATGTACTTACTTCTTTCTGCCATCCTTTGAAGTCGCCAAGGGTCGACCAGCATGAGTGTTGTGGTCCATGGCTGCCAACAGAATCCTGGCTTCATAAACCGGAGGTGTGTACGCAAACCTTTTGCCCGCATACATCAACAAATGTTGGTGAAACACCTCCAGGGGGCATGTGCTCCTGTATGTAAAAAGAAAGTATTATATATAATGGTAGAAGTGAACACGCTTATCATTAAATATTTTACAGTGATGTTCTGCTGATACTGTAGCGATAGGTTTTCTTGTTTATTTACCTCACTGTATGATATAAATCAACCCTGTTACAGCGAAATTCTTATATTCACTATAACAGAGTTCCACTGTATAATGTTGGCCAGCACACATCAGTATGAGCACTACAACTCCTGATTTTTACATCGAGTATTAGTAATTACAAAACCACACAAACAAGTTCATACTTGTTGCACCCACATAATCTCCTTTCATGCACACTGTAAACAGTTCCCTGATTTCTCCCTCAATAGTGAGTAATAATAATCTTCTAACCTGTTTGTGATGACCAACTCTGCTTTCTGGATCAGAGTCTGGTCTAAGACCACAGAGGCGAGCTGTTTCACTAGGGCACGGTCTTCCTGAGGATCAAGCCAGGCCCTCCCATCCTCCCTTTCCCCGCCCAGGTCTTCATGGTCGCAGCACCAGGCACCAGCATCCCAAGAATGTATGTTGCAAACATGTTGCAAAACTCCTCGCCACATACCCTGGAATGGAACAGACACATTCAGAAAACTATACATGCCTGATTTTTTTCAAACTATTGAAATTAGTGCATAATTGTGATTGACGTGCTATTATTATTTGTAAATGAAACCGTACAAATAACCAAACAAGACAATGACCAAACAGGTTACCATGAACTTTGTCTTGGTGTCAGCCTTCTGGCAGCAGAACCAAAAGTGGTTCACTATCGAAGGGATCCACTTTTGCAGCTTGCGACCTTTACTGCCTGCAGCAATCTAAGAAGAAAATGCAAATGTAAAATGTAAAGATACACACACAAACAAACCAAAGAAAACATGAGAAAACCAATAAAGCATTCACAATATTTCAAAATTGTATCAAACTATAACACAATTACAACATACGTACCTTGGCTAGCTTCTTGCCAATATTTTTGGCAACATGCCACACATCAAGGGAATGTTTTTTTCCGATCGCCTCTTTTTGACAAAACAAAGAACAAAATATATTCATTTGCAATATCAAATATTTGGTGCATACATTTTTAAAATGTTTGCTAAAATGACCAGCCCAAATTAAATGAAAAGGGCTTAGCAATGCACACATAATACAATGAACAACAGCTGCTAAAGAGACAATAATGGTGACACACTCTAAACTGTATCCCCAAAGTGGGCAAGAGGTATATTATCTTGAAATTAAGCATTCTAACTCACTGCACTGTCCATCCAGATGGGACTGATGTATGTATAGATAATAAATGTTGCATAATAAATTACCGCTAACATATAATTGACTGTTAATCACACACACACACACAAAGGGGGGAAAAGAGGAAACAGAACATACTCATATCTGCAGCTATTCCCACATGGGCATCAGTGACGACCTCATCAACAGTGGTGTCCACCCGTTCACCTTCAAGCACTACCTCATCCAGTGCCCTCTTAAATCCAACCCTTTCCATGTTCGTGGATTTTCGCTGTGTTTCCCGTTTGTCCACACACTGGACAGAGAGAATCTTTGTGGTCTCAGCCTCCATAAGAGTGTAGCTGCAGTACTGTGCGCAATGACCTATTTGAAAATTCAATGCACCATTAAAAAGTAACCATTTATGATGAAACCTGCAAACAATATTCTCTGACCGGACATCAAAATTGCAAGGCTTTTCTAAGCTCAGTTGTTTGTTAACATGGTTACGAGAACACAGGCAAGCCAATTACTCAAGCGCCTAGACTATATCATTCTACATGATGGTAAATAGCACATTCTAATATTCCAATGACTATGTAAAATTGGGGACATGGTATATATTGGGTCATTGAATAATGCAGGTCTGCAATAATCGTACTGACCTGGTGAATCATTGCGTCCATCTCCTGCACACACACACACACAAAAATGGAATGACATAACAAAATAAATGTTCAATAAAAAGTGCTCTGCCGTCACTTGACAACAGGAAGTCAATTTCAGTGGGTTACATGAAAATGTAACTTTTTCTTTCAGTCTATTTCTCAAAAGCAAGCACGCCTTGATACAATGTCCAAAATTGAATATTATGTCCTGCATCACATCATGTTTTGCTTTTGAGAAATAAAATAGAAAATATAAAGTTGATTTTAGACATTCATTTCAATATTATTGTGGGGTTGGGGGGGTGGGGGGTGGGGTTGGGTTAAGTCTACAGCATTGGATACATTATATTTCTGAAATGGCACAACAGTGACAAAGGGGTCAAACATAAATCACAAAAGAACAACAAACACTCACCCAGAACAACCAAATTTTGCTCTGCCAATGAGTCGAAGATGGCTCGTTGGTGGTCCTTCCATGTGTCCTTCACAGCCTTTATGATAAATGGAAAACAAAGTTATATATCTATATTCTTGTGAGTTGGGACAGTCACTGAGGGACACACAAAGCAAGAATTTTGCCTCACAGACTAGACTATGTCAACTGTTCTAGACAACAACAAAAAATGCCATACTTGTTACAAAACATCTGAATACATAACGAGAATGGGTTGCTTTTAGTTTCTAAACATCATTTGTAACTAGGGTGGCCGGTTGGTTCTGTGGTGAACACGATTCCCCAGGGATACAGCAACCCGGGTTCAAATCCCCGTTGGGCCGTGAGTAGGGCGCCTGTATAGTGCAACCTTTGCCGCGCTTTGAGTTTGCTAGAGATAAAGATAGAGATCAATAATAATAATAATAATAATAATGGACATTTATATAGCGCGTTTCTAGACAATCTACTCATAGCGCTTTACAATATTTAAACAGGTAAAAACAAACATGCATAGATATTAACACAAACTGGCAGGCAAACATAAACAACACAACTATCAATATCCAAATTCCATTTTCTTTCCATTTTATACACACACATTATAAATTATTTTTTAACTGTTTTTTAATTACCTGCACCACATAATGTTTCTGGACAGCCTGGTGGAAGGTAGCACCAGGAAAGGGCAGGTTCAGCACCTTCGCCCACAACGCCAGCTTGGCATAATTATTTCCACTTAGGAGGATACATGTGCTGACTAGAAAATCACCACAGTGAATTTTGTTGGGCAGGGTGGGCTGGGCACACCATGTGTGGCTCACATGGCCTTTCACACATTCCTGAAATTCACAGATCAGATTTGAAAAAAACAAAAATGCAAATGACTTTATAAAAATTCAATGTGTCACTGTCAGTAGGATTACTAGGAACATATACATGTACAAACATAATGAGTTGATGAAGCCTAAGTGCATTCTGAAATCTGAACCATCATGCCACATTTAGTGCTGTTAGACTTAGTAGTGTCCAAGATAAATTCAACATTTTAGTTTTTAACGAATGAACGGCCAGACGGACAGATGAACCAGGTGAGTACATAGACTGACTTTTGCTTCGCATGTGAGTAAAAAATAAAATGTTCTCACCCATCTGAGGTACAGTGCTGAGCCTGTGAAGCCCTCCTTCACGGCAGGAACATGCTCACACCCAGCAGTGGAGCATTTCCTGATGCTCACAGCAGCCAGTGCCTTTAGTTGGTGGACAAATGCTAGGCACAGTGTGCTGTTGCAAATGTCCTGGCACTGGTCTGCTGTGGCTATCCTGGTGATGCCTGGTCCTAACTCCACCTCCTCCGCAGTGTCAGCATCACCTGTCTCTTCGTCCTCCTGCTGGCCGTACGCCACCTCCTCAAAGGCCACCTCGTCTGCCTCCTTGGCATACTTTTCATCCCTGACACATAGGAATAAATAAAAAATAATAATAACATTCAGTGTGCAATACAGTCTGATGTAGATTAGACTTCCCTAGAAGAATGAAACCATTTTAATCATTTTACAACATAAATGTATAAATTCATGTATACATTACATACAAATGAAATAGATTAGAATTTGTTTTATTCTTACAAAAGCAACACATTAATAAGAAATGCAAAACATACACATCCATGGTGAGAAAAAAACTGGCGTCTTGAGATTCCAGCTCGATATCATCGACATCAAAGTCGCTGTCATCACCATCTAAATCACCATCACAGGTTAAATCACTGAATTCAACAGTGATGCTGCACAAGAGAGACATTGAAAACAAAGTTAGCATCACTCAAAATAATAATGTAAGTTGTCAACTGACAAACAAGAAAAAATGTGCCTGCAGTGCCAATCTATAATACTACTACATGTATCTCCGAAAACATAAAAAATCATCAAATGACCTTTATTATCAGAATATTCTCATTGTTTGTGTGTGTGTCTTGTTTTTCATCATTATTATTTTCACATGGTTCTTTACAAATTAGCTTTTTTAATAATACTACACTTACTTGAGAGGGTTGACAAAGGAGCGGTCAATGTTCTGCCTGTAAACATAAAAATGGTAATTATAATGTATTAAAACATGCAAACAAGAACTAGATGTACTGGGTAAATCAAAACACCCCTCAACAGTATCCAGTTTCTGTTGACATTACATTTCATTATCTTGAAAAAACAAGAAGTAATAATTGGTATAACTAAACCAGCAACCAACTCAACAATCAACAATAGTAGACACTAATGACTGCCGTCATTGTAAACTGAGGTAACCGGCTGGTGTTGATCTCTGGCCGACAGTTTGCCAACTCAACTCAAATGCAGATAACAAACAATGACAAGCTTACCGTTTTGACCTCATCCCTTTCCCTTCTTTGGCAGGCTGATCAGTCCTATAATTGAAAAAAAAAGTTATTTATAAATATGATTTGACTATTTAACACACCTTGAATCAATCGATAATGTGAACCCACTGGCACTTGTGGAGACGATTTAAAGTTTAGCATTTAGAACTTTGTAAATAGATAGCGGTTTTTGATTTAAACAAGACAGTTATTTGTGCAAGGGAGACAATATACAACCGGTGTAACCAGCCAACCAAAATCAACACTGCACCATGTTCAGTAAATGCACTCACTTTTCAATCTCAAGTTCTGGCTCCTCCTCGAATGGCTCCACACCTGATAAAGGTGTACTGAAAAATGTCAAACAATCAACTCTGACCATCACCTGATTAAAATGTGTTTAAATGCATGAAACTAGCAAACTGACAAACTGAACAAAATCTGAAACCAATCTTCCCAACATTTCTTTTTTAAGTTTTTGTGAACCCCATTTACTGTCAATAAACGGTCTATGAGTATGAGTATCAATTTACAAAGTACATATATATATTTACCACGGCTTGGACGAACTAGGGACAGAGGAGAGGTCGGGGGTGGTGCTGACTTTCGCTTGCTGCAGGAGCTGCCCTGGGGTGGAAGTTTTCTGCGGAGGCTGTTTAGCAAAGTCTGGTCTCTGCACAGCTCTGTTGAATAAGAACAAAAACAAAATCCATGCACTTTGAAATAAATTCGGTTCCTACATTCACTACACCCAGCTGAGCAAATTGGTAAATGTATCAGAGCTCTGTGTAAAGCTGACTTTCACAATGTATCAATTGACACTGACCTGCTTTCAATATCCCAAGTAGAACATCCTGGTTGAGGGTCAGTCAATGCGGCCTCTTGAATCTGTTGATAGCTAAAAGTAAAACATAAAAATAAGTCAGAAGTCAATACAGCGCTAATTGACTGAAAAAAAAAATGAAACGAATGTTCATCTATAATTATCAGTTTACAAAATACATTTACCACGGCTTGGACGAACTAGGGACAGAGGAGAGGTCGGGGGTGGTGCTGACTTTTGCTTGCTGCAGGAGCTGCCCTGGGGTGGAAGTTTTCTGCGGAGGCTGTTTAGCAAAGTCTGGTCTCTGCACAGCTCTGTTGAATAAGAACAAAAACAAAATCCATGCACTTTGAAATAAATTCGGTTCCTACATTCACTACACCCAGCTGAGCAAATTGGTAAATGTACATCAGAGCTCTGTGTGAAGCTGACTTTCACAATGTATCAATTGACACTGACCTGCTTTCAATATCCCAAGTAGAACATCCTGGTTGAGGGTCAGTCAATGCGGCCTCTTGAGTTCGTTCGTACCTAAAACAGAAAAAGAAGTACAGTAGTCAAGAAAGCACTGATTGACTGGAAACAACACTTTGGTTTTGAAACGAATGTTCGTCACACTGTCACTGTAAATTATTATTTGAAAACATGGTACTCAAAGAGAAAACAAAACAAGCAAATGACAAGAACAAAGGAGGAATTTGAATTGAATTTAAACGATACTTACGCGTCCATGAGGATTCTAGAAAGTTCCGTGTCTGCTTTTGATCTGTTGTGAGGTTTCAACAAATGAGGTGTCTTGGCAAACACCTGTCCTCGGAGGGCCCCCCATCGTTCGAATTGGCTGGTCAAACAAACTTTCAATTTCTCCCTCAGCTTTTTCTTTTTTTTCTTGGCCGAAGCCGTGCTTGCAACTCTGGCAACAGGCACAGCAGGTGGTGTAGGAGGCAAACATACTTTTGGAGGCATAGATCGAAGACGATCTTTCACATCTTGAGAAGCCATCTTTGTTTGTAGGGGAAATCCGTTTCCGGTAAATGTTCTAAACATAGAATCGCCTCGCTATACACTGTCACGTGACTGTTCTAAAAATATCACGGCGAAGGGTATGGGTTTATTTCGAAACTATCTTCAATTATTGATTTCTGACAAACTACAAAGATTTGAATAGCCCCAGTTGGTAGAACACCTAATTTTTATACGCTGCAACAGCTGAAAAAGCCTTAAACCTATGGGTTGAGCTCAATGGGAGTCTTTAATAAAGCCAGACACTTTTTCAGCTTTTTTGCTTCAATGTTATTCATCAGAAGTTGTTTTTTAATTTTAATAAATATCATGATATTACCACAAATCATGTACACAGAAATGCACAACATGTTTTTATAGATGATGTTTATGAAAAGAAGACTTTAAACATTCTTGTCGTATAGAAGTACATTAAGTTACATTTCAATACATTAGGAGACATTTCAACATATTTCTTTAAGTTGCATTTCAACTTCGGGTTACAATTCAACAAAGGTACAATTCAACATCATAAGCGGCTTTTCCACATTTGAGATCTAGGTGACATATCACACTGTTAAGTGACAATTCACACGCCTTAGGTTACATTTCCGTGTTGAACTGTAACTTAAGGGGGTCTTAAGTTACCGTGTGCGTGGAGAGATTTCCACACACACACACACACACACACACACACACACACACACGCACGCACATACACAAACACACACACACACACACACACACACGCACGCACGCACGCACGCACACTCACTCACGCACGCACTCACGCACACACACACACACATACACACACACACACACACACACACACACACACACACACATACACACATACAAATACATACACGCCCACACACACGCCTCCCCTCCCCCTCCCCCCCCCACACACACACGCGCGCGCGCGCGCACAAAGAGGACATGGTACAATTTCATGCCCTGTTTATCTTGTGAAAACTGCCACACAGCAGAGAAACATTTCACATAAGAACATTGAAACCGGTGAATAAGGAAAGCAGAACGTCAATGTAGTGCGAACGTATAATTTCAATCCATTATTTCTGTGTTATCAAATAAAAATTCATTTCTAATTTAGGATATTAACTAAAATGCATTATTCTTAAAGCTAGGTGCATCCTTGGATCGTGAACATGCACACAAGGGTAAATGCAGTTCTTGTATTGTATTCCTTTCATTCGTGATCGTTTTGAACTTTCCAATGATAACAATAATCTTTTGGAAATCAAACAGAGGAACAATACACCTAACGGCTGAGAATTCTAAACTTTTTCAAAGAGTTTTTACATTCATTCCAGTGAAACCCAAATCAATAGACAACTTGTGATCCAACAGCAACAAAACGCACAAAACAACAA
Organism: Littorina saxatilis; assembly: GCF_037325665.1. Lineage (NCBI taxonomy): Eukaryota > Metazoa > Mollusca > Gastropoda > Littorinimorpha > Littorinidae > Littorina > Littorina saxatilis. The sequence goes on along the minus strand of NC_090248.1, from coordinate 18,151,796 downwards.
CCACAATTCCTCAATATTTTTCCTTGCAAGATTAGATATGCCACGATTAATGAAGCGCTGTAGAAATGGTTAACTTTTTTTTGACGGTCTTGGCCTTTCGATTTATAAATGTCTAAAGACACACAACTGCTAATCTAACAGAAACTCCAAATATGTATATTGTTTGGACACGAGACGATACAATGTCCAACACAAATGTAATGTAACCTCCTTGTCAAAATCGTTGAAAGTTGATTTGATTTGTAAGAAAGAGATGTTAGGTCACAGAACATGTAGATATTCTCACACCAGTCATTGGCGATGTACTCCATCTTCAAGAGAACCGTGGCGACCAGACAACTTATTCGCAGCCAATGTTTGTTGGTGTTTGTCGTGGCAAGCATCATTCCTCCAAAAACAGCCTTTTTCGAACAAGGGCAAACCGGACTTCTCTCAGATCCGGGCTGCCTTGTCCAGGCACCGGCCAGGTGGGAGGGTCAGCGAACATGCTGTGTCCACTGCAGTCTGACCCGTACCACCCCGGCGCTCCCCTGGACCCAGCACAGCCGTTGGGATCGTGTCCAGGGGCAGAAAAGACAATAGGAGAACTTCCGTTCAGTCCGTTGGAGGAAGGTGTCGCTGCTCGGTCGTAGAAGTTACTGTAGCTTAGTGTGTAGTCTGTGGTCTCCGGGCTCACAGTGAATCTCGCGTAGAAAGCGCTGGTGATTGTCCATGGAGTCCCATAGCCTGACTGGATCTGGTTGGTGTAGTACTGGCTCTGGCTGAGGATCTGGTGCAGAGTGTCAAGTAGTCAAGTAGTCAAGTAGTCAAGTATTTTATTGTTTTGGGCCCAGAGGGCTTTGAAACAAAGATATAATTTTAACAAACAAAAAAAGGTAACAAATCAGACAGTTAATAAATGTATACAAATTGAGCGGACAAATACAACAATACTATACAACCAAACAAAATAAATTGGCAATATACACTTCCATACATACAAACAAAAATAAAAGAAAAATAGGTTTAACAAAATCAGGTAAGAGATCAGACAGATAATATATATACATTAAGCGGACAACGATAATATACAGCCGAAATAAATTAGCAATACCCTTATGCCATGCATCTTTTGTAAAAACACAAAACAAAACAAAAGCATATATTACATACATATACATACCAATAAAGAAACTAGATATAACGCTAACATACTAAAATCATAACGTGGGCTACAAATCTTGCTAGCTTCATTAGTTTTATCTTAGATTTACAATTCATTAACTGTTCATATTTTAAACAATTTGGGTGAGATCGGTAATAAGGACTAATTAATTTTCTTCTTTCAGACACTATACTTTCGTCGGTACAAATGAACAAATAGTGAAACTCATCACCTAATTCATTTTTATCGCACATATCACACAATCTTTCATTTCTAGGAGCATTAAAAAATCTAAGCTGATGTATTGGCAACTTATGATTGCTTGTTCTAAATTTTGCTAATTTAACTTGGAATTTCCTAGGCAAACAAAGCAAATACCTTTCCAGACAAAAATCCTTTTTATACATTCTGTAATTAAAACACAAGCTGTTGGCGTTCACGTCAGTGTTCCATTCCTGCAGGAATTGATCTCTTAGCCTTTGCTTTACAACGTTTTTAAAACCTGAGACGGCAAGACTCTGAGTTGTCCATAAATATGATAGACCCAACTTATTTAACATAGTATTGACATGCGACAACCAGGGCAATTTAACGTTTTGTACATGGTACAACTTCAAATGTAGCTTTAACATTAAACAGGACATCTTATTCGCACCATCGTTCATTTCTTTCATCAGTTTATACCAATAAACCAGTAACTGACATTGTACCTCAATTCTAATTGGATAACGACCAAGCTCTCCGTAAACCATACAGGTGGGTGTAGTTTTATATACATCAAGAAGCATTTTTAAAAATCGCAATTGAAACCTTGATAATATGTCTAATGAATCATATCCCCACACCTCACAACCATACAGCAAAATTGGATGTACACACTTCTCAAAAAGATCCAATTGCACGTCAATGGGTAAATTTAGTTTTCTACATTTTCGAATTAACGAGAACATTGCACGGTTACCAATCAAACATTGACGTTTCATGGCATTATGAAATTTGTTATTATAGTTAAATAGTACACCTAAGTACACATAGTCCCAAACTACTTGGACAGGTACTCCATTCAAGAAAAAATTTGGGATATTCCATATTTTCTCCCGCGAAAAAACTACTATTTTTGTCTTTTCAATATTTATGCTTAGTCCCCAGTTTTTACAATAACGATCTAGTCCATCCAGGGCTTTTTGCATTTCGCCAGGCGTTTCGGCGAGTATAGCAGTATCATCAGCATATATTAACAGGAACAAATACATATAGTCATTAATGCGTTCAACGTCCAGGCCAGTGAAGAAGTTGTTAGAACTAGGCTGCACGTTCAGATCGTCCCCAACGCCTGCCTTGGCCTGTTCCCAGGTGACGGCGGACCAGACAGTACCATCGGCATTCACTCTCCTTATCAAAGGGAAGCTAATCCCTCCAAAGGCAAAGCCACACTTCACCTGAAGTGGAATGTATTTTATGAATGGTCATTCATGTTATTGCTAATTAAGGGTTGTTAGTGCACAACATTTTGTTGTTGTTTTGTTTTTACTTCACACGAAAGCTTTACAAACCGAGGTCGAATAAAGTAATGCTTCTTGAAAAAAATCCAGTACTTCTCGTTTAAACTCACACAGCTTATGTCATGGGTCTACAGCAACACATCTCTAATTTGCTAAAATCTAAGAAGAATCTTCCTTTTGGCCAGAATTCTATAAACGCAATAGTTGAGAGTTGTTAAACATGTGATACCGTTTCATTCGCTTCCACTTAGAAACCTGATCAATCGACAGGATGCACCTTTTTGCGATTTTAAATGACAAACATTTTGAAAGGGAATGAATCACAGAAAAATCATAACCGAATAGAATCTTAAACATAGAAATGGTAACCTTGCCTTAAACACAAGAAAACTTATCGAATCCTTACCAGGAATGGAGATGGCGACGTCATAGGCTTGATGACGTCATATCCGGCTTTTCGTGAAAGTTGAGGCGGCACTGTCACGCTCTCATTTTTCAACCAAATTGGTTAAAATTTTGTTCAAGTAATCTTCGAAGAAGCCCGGACTTCAGTATTGCATTTCAGCTTGGTGGCTTAAAAATTAATTAATGACTTTGGTCATTAAAAATCTAAAAATTGTAAAAAAAAAAAATAATTATGAAACGATCCAAATTTACGTTCATCTTATTCTCCATCATTTTCTGATTCCAAAAACATATACATATGTTATATTTGGATTAAAAACAAGCTCTGAAAATTAAAAATATAAAAATTATTATCAACATATTTTTTTCGAAATCAATTTAAAAACACTTTCATCTTATTCCTTGTCGGTTCCTGATTCCAAAAACATATAGATATGATATGTTTGGATTCAAAACACGCTCAGAAAGTTAAAACGAAGAGAGGTACAGAAAAGCGTGCTATCCTTCTCAGCGCAACTACTACCCCGCTCTTCTTGTCAATTTCACTGCCTTCGCCATAAGCGGTGGACTGACAATGCTACGGTCTTGCTGAAACATTGCATTGCGTTCAGTTTCATTCTGTGAGTTCGACAGCTACTTGACTAAATGTTGTATTTTCGCCTTACGCGACTTGTTTGTCTCTGTAAATGTACTCAAGGTATATTTCTTGTATTTCCATTGTTCTCTTGTTACATCTATGATGTAACTATTGCACTCTTATAACACATAAAATAGAGGATAAATAAGGGTGCACGAAATATATCATAGCTGGCTCTACTTTCTGTCGTCCTTGACATTCCAAAATGTACATGTACCTATAGACAGGATGTGCAAGGGGTAACCACGCTTTTGAGAAATTGCGCGAGAGTCGTTCAGTGTTATAGCTGAGTTTAATCGACTTGCCGAGACTATCATCGTAGCGTCATAAGATTTCATGACGTCTGTCGTCCATCGCGTCATATTAAGGGGACGTAATCTGTTATGTTTCCTTCTATTCGCTGTTCTATTTCTCTCTTGTGATCAACATGACAAGCCGTATGTGTTTGTACATACTGTTCGTCTTCGACTCGTCGACATTATACGTGTCTCGTCTAAATATCGGACCCTATTGCTACGCTGAAAACACAATAGCTGTTAATATGTCTCTGTGTGCGTGTGTGTGCGTGTGTGTGTGTGTGTGTGTGTGTGTGTGTGTGTGTGTGTGTGTATGTGCGCGTGTGTGTGTGTGTGTGTGTGTGTGTGTGTGTGTGTGTTTGTGTGTGTGTGTGTGTGTGTGTGTTTGTTTGTGCGTGTAAGGCAATTTTCCTTGTTTTTATGAGGACAGTAAACATTTTGAGTCTTGAGTCTTGAGTCTTGTGTGTGTGTGTGTGTGTGTGTGTGTGTGTGTGTGTGTGTGTGTGTGCGTGTGTGTGTGTCTGTGTGTGTGTATGTGTGTGTCTGTGTCTGTGTGACTGTTTGTGTGTGTGTGTGTGGGGGGGGGTGTAGGGGAAGGGCCCCTAATATGGACCACTTTTTGTTTATTGCTGATAACTAGCTTGTTTTCTTGCGAAGAAGTTTCATTTTGTGGTTGGTAGTCCTTCTCTCTTAGTTTAACCGTTAGGCATAGTTAGACTGAAATAGCTTTGATAGACCTTCAGCAAAAATTAAATACAGAAAAAATCACAAATGGTCCATATTAGGAGCCTGGGCGCCCAATATGGACCAGTGAAGCGGCCTTCACGAATCACTGTAAAAAGCCCCATATACTTCAAAATAACATGATACAACTTAGTGTGCAAGTCAGACTAATTCAAATATGCTTTAGATTTGGCTGTTTTGGGTTGATGAGAGCATTTTTTGAAGCACAACAGGAAACTGAAGAAGCTTATCAAAAACAGAGTGAAAATAAGTGAAATTATCAACTTCCACAAAAAAAAGACTATTTGTTATATTTTTTTGAAATCTCGAGGGCTAGTAATAGGTTATTTTCAGCAAGCTTCTTAATGAATTAATTGAAATTGCCTTTAGTTTTTATTTTCTTCGATTTGTTGAAGGTGGTCCATATTAGGGGACTCACACATACTTTGAGGTTTTGCTATTATTTTTTGTTTGCAGTAGAAACTCGGGGTACACACTGTTAAAATGTAACAAATACTGTCTTAGCTGTCATATACATGTATAGTCATTTTTGTGTTATGAAAGCTTTGGCTGTGGATAGAAACGAGTCTGTTTTAGGCGGCAAATTTAGAGTAAACGCTGCCAAAAGTGAAAAAAAGCGAAAAAGCCTAACGGTTTTGAGGTTTGTGTTTCTGCAACTGTTTTGACATGTGCAACTTATCCAGAGAGGGTGAATAAAGCGAATGAAATTGTTTTGAGCGCTCTAGCGCCGTTAGTTTGTCAGAACAGGAGGTGGTCCATATTAGGAGCCGGTCCATATTAGGAGCCTTTCCCCTATGTGTGTGTGTGTGTGTGTGTGTGTGTGTGTGTGTGTGTGTGTGTGTGTGTGTGTGTGTGTGTGTGTGTGTGTGTGTGTTGTCTGGGTGTGTGGACACCAGCCTGTCGACTGTCTGTCTGCTTGTCTGTCTGTCTGTTCGTATGTATTGTGTCCTTCAATGTGTTTGTCAAGCTGTCTGTATGTCTGTCTGTTCGTTCGTCGGTTTGTGTCGTTGTCTGCCTGTCTGCCTGTCTGCATTTCTGTTGTGGATACGAGTTATTATTGACTTGGCTGCATGTGCATAAGACTAAACTTGAAATTTACCTACTGACCTTTTCACCACAAATCTCAGCACAAAACAAATATAATCTATATGTCTTGTTACATGACATAAACATTAAATACATCAATATTTGATTCCATGCCTCAAATGCAACACAGCTAAAATTTAAGTGCGATCGTTCCCAAAAATTAAAGCAACAATATTATATTTAAGCAAGGTGATGTAAGTTCGTGGTTCACGTACAAGTTCTCTTCTTCATTTTCGGTGGTTTCGAAAAATCATAATTCTGGTGACGTTGTTAATTTTGTCGTTGTCGTCGTAGTAGTGCGACTACTGATGATGTCGTTTTAACTGTTATTATGGTTCTTGTTTTGGTCCTTCTTGTTCTTCGTGTGTGTTTTTGTGTGTGTTCTTGTTCTTTGTTTTCGTGTTGTAGATATTTTATTTACTACATTTAGTCAAGTTTTGACTAAATGTTTTAACATAGACTGTGAATTGAGATGAGGGTGGTGGTGTATGTGTGTATACATGTGTATGTGTGCGTGTAGTTGAGCGATTCCGCGGAAACTAATGGACCGACTTTCATGGAACTTCACATGAGAGTTTCTGGGTATGATGTCCCCAGATTTTCGATAAATGTCTTTGATGACGTCATATCCGGCGTTTATTGAAAGTTGAGGAGGCACTGTCAAGCCCTAATTTTTTTTATCAAATTGATTGAAATTTTGATCAAGCAATCTTCGACAAAGCCCGGACTATGGGATTGCATTACAGCGTCGAAGTTTAATAATTGATTAATGAGCTTTGTCATTAAAATCTCAACATTTTGATTGAAATTAAAAGTTTAGCTATCGATCCAAACATGTTTTCATCTTATTCTTTATTATTTCCTGATTCCAAAAACATATAGATATGTTATGTTTGGATTAAAAAAGCTCAGAAAGTTAAAAAGAAGACAGAAAAGAGCGCTTTCATTTTAAGCGCTGTACGCTACTGCGCTGTTTGGGCTTGTAACTTCAAGCTAATGCGAGCCGCTAGGTTTTGCACGAGAATGTCAGAGCTTTTAGTCTCGGTCTCGGATTATCTTCTCTTTTTCGTGAAATGCAGAGCGTTCAGAATCTTTCTTTGAGTATGACAGATTGACTAAATGTTTTAATTTCGCTTCACGCGACTTGTTTTATTTTGTTTTTGTTCTTCTTAATTGTTCTTGTCTTCTTTTCTTTGTGTACTTGTTCTTTTCGTGCATGTTTTTCTTGTTCTTGTCTTTGAGTTTGTTTTTCCTGTCCTCATTCTTATTTTTCTTGTTGTTGTTGTTCTTGTTTTTTCTCCTTCGTGTACTTCTTGTTTTTGTTTGTTTTTGCTTTTCTTGTTTTTGTTCTTTTTGTCTTCTTGCCCTTATTCTTCTTTTTATTGTTTTTCCTGTACTTGTTCTTCTTTTTCCATTTCTTCTTGTTATTGTGTTGGTTTTTATATTTAGTCAAGTTTTGACTAAATATTTTAACATCGAGGGGGAATCGAAACGAGGGTCGTGGTGTATGTGCGTCTGTCTGTGTGTGTGTGTGTGTGTGTAGAGCGATTCAGACTAAACTACTGGACCGATCTTTATGAAATTTGACATGAGAGTTCCTGGGTATGAAATCCCCGAACGTTTTTTTCATTTTTTTGATAAATGTCTTTGATGACGTCATATCCGGCTTTTCGTGAAAGTTGAGGCGGCACTGTCACGCCCTCATTTTTCAACCAAATTGGTTGAAATTTTGGTCAAGTACTCTTCGACGAAGCCCGGGGTTCGGTATTGCATTTCAGCTTGGTGGCTTAAAAATTAATTAATGACTTTGGTCATTAAAAATCTGAAAATTGTAAAAAAAAATAAAAATTTATAAAACGATCCAAATTTACGTTTATCTTATTCTCCATCATTTGCTGATTCCAAAAACATATAAATATGTTATATTCGGATTAAAAACAAGCTCTGAAAATTAAATATATAAAAATTATTATCAAATTTTTTTTTTCGAAATCAATTTAAAAACACTTTCATCTTATTCCTTGTCGGTTCCTGATTCCAAAAATATATAAATATGATATGTTTGGATTAAAAACACGCTTAGAAAGTTAAAACGAAGAGAGGTACAGAAAAGCGTGCTATCCTTCTCAGCGCAACGAATACCCCGCTCTTCTTGTCAATTCCACGAGCACTGCCTTTGCCACGGGCGGTGGAGTGACGATGCTACGAGTATACGGTCTTGCTGCGTTGCGTTGCGTTCAGTTTCATTCTGTGAGTTCGACAGCTACTTGACTAAATATTGTATTTTCGCCTTACGCGACTTGTTGTTCTTGTTTTTGTTCTGGTTCTTTTCAAAATGTTGGGAAGTTCCTTTAAAGCTTCCTTGATCATACCTCAGTTCAAAACTCAAGAACCAAGTAAGTTTTTTTAATGTTTGTGTTGTTTTAGTTTTTTAATTCTCCCTCTGAGGTAAATTTGGTGCCAACATTTGCCAGTCTATAATATGCGCAGTAGATACACACTGTGTTAGCTAGTTGTGCGGAACAAAAGCACGCACACGTTTGTGCTTATTGTTTGTTAACTCAACAGAAAGTGTATTTAACAGTTATCTAAAACATATTTATTGAGCTGGAATAAGACAAATAAAAGTACATGTAGTCACATTTTTTTATTTTTTGTTAAATCTTTAGTAAGTCCCGCCTATTTTAACTTTTATCAAAATGTTAGTTTGTTTTTTAGAAGCGCTGAATAATTTCTTATGACAAATACATTTTTAGAAATAACGCTTTTTTACCTGCTAACATGGAACAGCACGGTCATTTATTTTAAATGAAGAGCACACACTCTCACGTAGGTTATTTGTAATCTAAACTTTACGAGAGGAATAGCGCTGAACAGGAAGGCGTACCACGAGCGCTAAATATTTCCCTTCTCCAGGAACCAAGTTTGACTCGTGTGGATGTGAAAAAGTATCATCTCGAAGGCATGGATCTCACCGTAAAGATGCTGTTGCTGCCCCTTCTCCTGCTGTCTGCTGCGCTCCACTCGGACGCCGAAGAGATCCACATCACATCGCAACATGACAGCTACGTCCGATGTCCGACGTCGAACATCTCCATCGGTCAGGGTTCGGACATCATCACTGGGCGGTCTGAGATCCAGTGTGTAGCCAGATGCTCGCAGAGTGAAAACTGCTCTGGTGTGACGGTGTGTCCTGGGGGTGAACCAGACGCCGTGACGTGTGAGCTGAGGAACGACACATCCCTGGGACAGTGTCTTCCATACCCTGCCCAGTGTCATCTGATAAACAGGGTAAGTCAACTGTAACCAATCACTGATGCATAGGGTAAGTTGGACCAAATAGCATTTATTAAATACTAGCGTGAGAGACCCGGCTTCGCCCGGGCTCTTCTGTCTGTCTATGGCTGTCTGTGTGTGTCTCGCTTGACGCTGGTCCGCAGTTTCGGCCGATCTGCATGGCTCTGGCCTTCGCTGTTTTGTCGGTTTCTTGTCTTGCTTGACGCTGGTCCGCAGTTTCGGCCGATCTGGCCCTGGCCTTTGCTCTTTTGTCGGTTTCTTGTCTGTCTTGACGCTGGTCCGCAGTTTCGACCGATCTGGCTCTGGCCATCGCAAGCCGCTTTTTTGCTAGCTTGCTTCTTTCTGATTGCTTTTTTTTAGAAGGCATTTTGATAACTGAGTATCAACAACAATTTGTGCAATGAGCATTGAAGTTCATTTCGCACATATATTGAAACACCTGGCTTTCACTCGTTTATATACTCTCTCAAAAGAATATTCGGGACGCAACTTCAAAGTAAGAAAGAGAGCTACCGGGAAAACCTCTACGTCACAAATGGAACGAATGGAAAATCTCAGAAGGCGTTCGAATGTAAACATCCTGTTTGTGTCTTTGGGCATGTTCACGTAATATTCCAGAGTATTCTTCCGACATCGCTACAATCTATTAAAATAGTCACAAATGGAACGAATGGAAAATCTTCGAAGGCGTTCGAATGTAAACATCCTGTTTGTGCCATTCGGCATGTTGACGTGAGTATTCTTCCGATATCGCTACAATAACTATAGTTATCTCGACTGTTCTTCGCTGTACAAACAGGTACATTTTAAAACGACTACTTTTATTCTAAAAAATAAAATACAATATAAAAAAAAGAACAAAGCACGGTGCCGCCACATTTGCACACCAAGAGAATATTCTCGTGCATTCGTCGTTCAGATAAACACATAATGAGTATCTGTACGAGGGCATGAGAATTCTCTTCAGTTTTGCAATCGTGCTGATACGCCGCGGCTTCGTGCTTTGATCTGAATACTCCGGAATATGACGTGAACCTGCTGAGGGATGCAGACGCGGCTTGTGCTTTGATGTGTTGTAGACGAAATGTAGCCGTTTTAGTAGACATGCAGTGATGACATCGAGATTGCTATGATTCTTTTTTCTTTTAGGGGGTAAGGAAGGGGTTGGTGTGGTGGTGATGGGGGATGATGAGGGTGCTGGGGATGGTGGTTGGGTTGGTGTTGATGATGTAGGGCTAGTGGGAGTGGTAGTTGTGGAGTCGGCGGTGGTGGTGGGAATGGGGGTGGTGATGGTGGGGGGGTCGGATCTGGGGATTGAAAGGGGGGGGGGCAAGTTTACTTTTTTTTTTAGAAGAGCCAAGCCACAACTAAAAGTTTCTCTCTTCGGGGGGGGGGGGGGGGGGGGAGGCGGAGGAGGATCGGAGGGCTGGCAGCGCAGCGGCGTCGGCAGCGGCGGTGGTGGTCAGGTGCACATCTTCACAGTCACAGGAGTGCACATGCACGACATCGTCTTCCTGCCCCCTCCCTTCTCGGAGCTTTGGCGATCACAGACAGACAGACACACACACACACACACACAGAGACAGACAGACACTCTCTTTTATTTATATGTATAGAAAGTTGACCACAGACATTCCTACACCAACTGTACAAAACATGCATAACCTGTGTGATTGTTTCAAAGTGTCCATGCCGTAAGAGAGGGTTGCTTTGGCTATTTAACACACTTTCTGGATTACCGATTTGATGGGATTTGTTTTAAGCTGAAGTACAATAAGTGTAACATCTTTTCCCAAGTTTACATCGTAAGATCACAGATCAGGAACCACACGGGGTGTAGTCACCAGAACTACACCAAGTGTCCCATTGTCCACATGGTAAGTTAACATCACACTGGTGTACAGGGTAAGTCAGACACCACACTGCTGTAAGGGTAAGTCAGACACCAACCTGGTGTACAGGGTAAGTCAGACACCACACTGGTGTACAGGGTAAGTCAGACACCACACTGGTGTACAGGGTAAGTCAGACACCACACTGGTGTCCAGTGTATGTCAGGCACCAACCTGGTGTACAGGGTAAGTCAGACACCACACTGGTGTACAGGGTAAGTCAGACACCAACCTGGTGTACAGGGTAAATCAGACACCACACTAGTTTACAGGGTAAGTTAGAGATCACACTGGATTACAGGGTAAGTTAAACACCACACTAGTTTACAGGGTAAGTTAGACACCACATGGGTATACAGGGTCAATAAGACACCACACTGATGTTCAGAGTAAGTCAGGCATCACACTGGTTTACACGGTAAGCCAGTCAACTCACTGGTGTGTATGGTAAGCTTACAGCGCAGTTGTGAACAACGTAACCAAGGGACCATACTGGTCCACCGTCGGGGTAACACGGGGTACTGAAACACTGTAAGTTAACAACATTTCGTTCATGTCACTCAGCCGGAAATTCATGAATTCAGTGAATTTCTTGAGTTTTGACAAGAAGACAACTAACGCTCCATATTGTTTTAAATTCTTGTTTGGACACAACAGGCGTTGACTTACGCAACGAACGGGTTTCGTTCGTAGCGTATTTTCGGTTTTCTCTATAGATTTTACGAGCTTGAACATGTTTTGTATGTTTGTTTGTTTAATTGGTTGGTTGGTTGGTTGGTCGATTGGTTGGTTGTTGTTGTTGTTGTTGTTGTTGTTGTTGTTGTTGTTGTTGTTATATGTGTAAGATGATTGATGAAACTTTATATTCGAAATCTCACGCTTTGATTCTTATAACTTATCAGAATGCTAGGAAGACATCCGAGCTGGAGTGTGAACAGGGCGGCGTGTTGGAGGGCAACAAGTGCAGGTGTCCTCTGCCCTACGCCGGACACACGTGTCAGCGTTACATGCGAGGTATTTAGTATAGATTATTTAAAACATCTTATTGTCAGTGATTGCGCGTAGGTATCTGAATTAATAAGAAACATGGGTCAATCCCTGTTCAGAGGACATGCGGACTTGCTATGATACACCGGTAAGCTTGAGCTCTTTTTGTCCACAAATGTTAGTATAATTTGTACACCGCGTTCAATTTTTGGCGTTTTAGTTTTGCGAAGGCAGTAGCAGTGCTTTCTTTAGTCTGTTGGGTGGGGGCGGGGCTTGGGTGAAATAGGAACATTGATTAACCAGTTGTTTTCACTGAATGAGAATATCCAAAATGTAAAATTGAAGAAAGAAAGGAAGAAGAGTTGTCTTACCACATTGACATGCATGTGGTTTGTCATTGGCAATGAAACACCGAAACCTTCCAATTCGCCGAAAAAAATGCCGTCTTTTTGGCTAATTCGTCCAAATTGTTTCAAATTGCCGAAAATAGTGCCATCAGATGGGTAGCTCTATAATTGGCGATTTTTTTTCCACTGATGGCTGAATTTTAAAGGCACAGTAAGCCTCCCGTAAACCATCACAGATACGGTCAGGCGTTTACACACAGTACAAACACCCTTTCATTTAAACACTCACCGATTGAGAACATCCTAGGTGCTCTCCGTAAAGAGCGAACAATTTTCAAAGAATTTATTTTTGCGTGGTTTATCTTACCCCTGAGCCATCGTGAACCCGTGTTATCCAGTTTCCCTTTTTCACAATGTAGTCGTCAGTTATTCATTTGAATGCGACTCGATGTGAGCTTATTTACAATAGCACGTTTTTATGCACGAAACAAACGGCTGTGGTTCACAAGAACTCTAGCGATGGCTTTTGACTGTTGAGAGGAACGGCGATATGCATAAACCGTCGTCTGCTACGACCCTTACGTGACCCTGCTTCCGGGCTTTTCTTTTTTCAAACTTTCACAACTTCGAATTGTACTGATCTTGTCTTGATGAAAAAAGAATTCTTTTATGATTAAAGAATGTTTGTGTAACAAGCTGTCAATTTATTATTTAGATTTTAAAAGTTAGGTCTAGCGCAAAAACGCACCACGGTCCAAAAACATTTTGATAATCATCGATTCACGGCTATCGCCAGTTTACATCGATAGAATGAGACCCGAAGGGAAGTAGCTCATGTTTGACCTGAGTTCAGGATGGGTCCAAAAAGTGTTCGAGACAATCTGCAAAATTAATTCTTTAAAAATTGCTCGCTCTTTACGTAGGGCACCTAGGATGTTCCCGTTTGATGAGCGTTCAAATGGAAGGGTGTTTGTACGGTGTGTAAAAGCCTGACAGTATCTGTGATGGTTTACGGGAGGCTTACTGTCCGGGCGTGATTTCCGGTATTGAATATTCATAACAGCCGTCCAGCACCAAAACGAGGCGCCATTGTTGTAGAGGACCAAGTCCACGAAAATAAATTCTTTGAAAATTTCTCACGCTCGACAGAAAGCAGCCAGGATGTTCCCGTTTGGTGAGCGTTCAAATGGAAGTATGCTTGTAGGCTACTGTATGTAGACGCTCGGGGAGCTCTGTGATGGTTTACGGGAGGCTTACTGTGCCTTTAACGACAAGGACTGCCGAAAACATTGGAATATTGCCGACGCTTCTCTGACTGACATAATATGTGTGTTTCAGACTGCCACGAAGGATGGGAAAACGGACACAACGATAGCAGTGACGGATCTTACCTGATACAACCCATCGGTTCGCCTTTACCCTTCATGGTCGGTAGCATTTCTGGACCCATCAGAATATGCGTAGTTAGTACATATTTGTGTGTGTGTGTGTGTGTGTGTGTGTGTGTGTGTGTGTGTGTGTGTGTGTGTGTGACTGTGCGTAGTACATACGTACATGCGTGTGTGCGTGAGATCGTGCGTGTGTGTGTGTATGCGTGTGCGTGCGTGCGTGAGATCGTGAGTGCGTGCGTGCTGGGGTGCCTGCGTACTTCTGTCGATGTGTCTGTTTTTCTGTGAGTGTCTGTGTGGTTTATTTTCTCTTTCTGTTCACTTTGTTTTTTTCTGCCAGTGTTAATTATTTTCGCAATTGTTCCTTCTTTGTTTTAACTTTAAAGGTGCGGTGCGAGTTCAAGTGGAAGGCAACCTACGCTCTGTTGCGATTACAAGCCGACACCTGGGCCAGCACAACTTGGCAAGAACTGAAGAGCGGATTCGGAGACTTTAGCGCTGCACCTATACCGTCCTACTTCATCGGTCTGGACCGCCTCCACGAGCTTCTCAGCCAGGGTTCCTACAGAAACCACCTCATGTTCTGGTACGACAACTGGGCAACCAGCGGGGACCAACACTACAGTAACTTCAAAGTCGGCCCGGAGAACACAGGCTACCAGATTTCATACGATTCTTACAGTTTGGGAAGCGGATTGGCGGATGAGTTTGAATCCAGCACACCCGTTGTGTTCAGCGCTACTGGTCATGACACCAACGGCTGTGCTGAGGCCAATGGGGCGCCAGGATGGTACGCGGCGGGCTGCACAGGTCCCGGGCTTTTTCAGGACCCCCCTGTATGGTCCGTCAACGGCACTGGAAAAGTGGCGGATTGGATCGTCTTCAACCTCTATCGCCAGTCGCCCTTCATTCTGCCCTGATTTCGTCAGAATTCCTTTCGACGAATGCAATGGTCAAGTTTCATAATAATAATAATAATAATAATAATAATAATAATAATAATAATAATAATAATAATAATAATAATAATAATAATAATGATAATAATAAGGGTATTTATAGGGCGCAAATCCTAAAATAGTTCAAAGCGCCTTACAATCTTAAATATAATAATCTTAATAACAGCAACAATACACAACATAAGCACCTTAAATCAATCTTAAATATAATAATCTTAATAACAGCAACAATACAAATTTAAAAACAAATAAACTTTAAATATATGCATCACAATTACGTACACAATACACAATTCAAATGACTCTATCGTTATCAACAACAATCTCAGATGTTCGCTACACATAAGGATGGGACACTTTCCCACACGCACACACACACACGCGCACACACCCACGCACACACACACACACACACAAACACACAGGCACGTGCGGGCACAAACAAACGCTCATTAGGGCAAAATACCAAAATGAAAACCTCTTAAAATATGCCAGGCTATTTACACTGCTACACAATGTAATGGGGAAGAATTGTTTTCCTAGTTGCAGTGAAGACTGAAGAGATGAGTTTTTAACTGTTTTTGAAAGAAAAGAATGAGGGGGCGTGTCGAATCTGAGTGGGCAGGGAATTCCAGTTTACAGCAGAAAAGAGCGACAGCCTTTGGTTTTACATCTATAAGCGGGAATAGTGAGAGTAAGGAGATCCTTGGACGAACGTAGGGGGCGAGCGGGTCTGTACAGTTGAAGAAGGTCTGAACGATAGGATGGTGTCTGATAGTGGATGTCAGTGTAGCAGTGTAGCACAGGCATGCATGTTTGTATTTTATGCGGGCCTCAACAGGTAGCCAATGGACCTGCTGCAGAAGGGGAATGGTGTGCTGTCTGCGTGAAGATCAGTCTCGCGGCACAGTTCTGGACATGCTGAAGTGTTTTCATCGTCTTAATCCTGGGGTTAAACGTAGAGCTGTTCCGTTCTGCAGCATTCCCTGGAGTGGAAAGAGTCTGGCAAAGTTGTGTAGCTGATTTGCTAGTGTAACTTGCCAGTCAAATGTTCTCAATGAAGAATGAAGAATATTTTTAGTTTTACATTCGATTCGTTAACTGAAGTACATTCTAATACCGTTTGCTCATTCTCATCTTTGATTATTGAATTAATCAATGTAAGTAGAAATGTGTAGGCTGAAAATGCAATGCTTGAGGAATTATTCAACATCGAAAAGGATATGTACGCTTTCCAGAGACAAGCCCAGTGGACTGGGTGGCCGAGTGGTAACGCACTTGCGCTCGGAAGCGAGAGGTTGCGAATTCGACCCTGGGTCAGGGCGTTAGCAATTTTCTCCCCCCCTTTCCTAACCTAGGTGGTGGGTTCAAGTGCTAGTCTTTCGGAGCTTCTTGTGGCTGTGGTTGTTGTGGAGCTTCTTGTGGCTGTGGTGGAGCTTCTTGTGGCTGTGGTTGTGGTGGAGTTTCTTGTTGTGGCTGTGGTTGTTTTGGAGCTTCTTGTGGCTGTGGTTGTGGTGGAGCTTCTTGTGGTTGTGGTTGTGGTGGAGCTTCTTGTTGTGGCTGTGGTTGTGGAGGTGCTGGTGTTTCTTGTTGTGGTTGTTGTGGTGGTGGTGGCGGTAGTGGCTGCTGAGGGTCCGGCGGCACGGCGGCTGAGGCCGCCCCCTCCACCACCACCAACGTGCACAGTACTGTGACACCTGAACACACACACAAACAGAAAGATATTAGACAGACACACAGACCGACAAAAATGTATTAGACGGACAGACACAGACGCAAACTCAGACAGACAGAGAGAAACACACCAGACAGGCAGACACACAAAAACAGACATGCAAACTGACAGAATGAAATACACTTGACAGGCACACACACAAAGACAACCACACAAACAGGCAGAGAGAAACACACCAGACACATACACAAAGACATCACACCACACAACATACGCATAGACACAGAAGCTCGGGTACATACACAGGCAGACAGAGAAGAACCACCGGCACATCGACATTGCCATCGACTCGCGCACGCACGCACGCACACACACACACACACACACACACACACACACACACACACACACACACTCACACACACACACACAAACAAACACACACACACACACAAACACACAAACACACAAACACACACACATACACGCATGCGAGCAACACATCCTAAATCCATCATTGCTGACTACGAAACAAACATCTCGACACGCTTTTATTTTACCCCAGGCTGTACACTAAGAGTGATGCGATACGATTTGGTGAGAGTGAGAAGAGTCTTGGTTGACAACGATTAATGCCCCAACGTGAAAGTCTTTCGGATGAGACGAAAAACCGAGGTCCCTTCGTGTACACTGCATTGGGGTGTGCACGTTAAAGATCCCACGATTGACAAAAGGGTCTTTCCTGGCAAAATTGTATAGGCATAGATAAAAATGTCCACCAAAATACCCGTGTGACTTGGAATAATAGGCCGTGAAAAGTAGGATATGCGCCGAAATGGCTGCGATCTGCTGGCCGATGTGAATGCGTGACGTATTGTGTAAACAAAATTCCATCTCACACGGCATAAATAAATCCCTGCGCCTTGAATATGTGCGCGATATAAATTGCATAAAAACAAAAAAAACAAAAAAAATAAATCCCTGCGCTTAGAACTGTACCCACGGAATACGCGCGATATAAGCCTCATATTGATTGATTGATTGATTGAAGCCGAGCGATACAAAATGTATCCAATGTAAACAGACATATTAATACTGTTGATTTTTCCGAATGCAATACAATCATCGCAAGAGCCTGTAGAAATGTCCAACAAACATTTTACTGAACAGTGATATCTACTTGTTGTATTCAGTAGGGTAATATTCAGACTGATGGAATCAAGTAGAAATATGTCTTTTTCAGTAGGTAATGAATTTTCAACGGAAAATGTATCTAGAAGATGTTCATACATAACTCCACAGAGGGTAGAAGAAGAAGGAGAACTGTCACTAAAAGCTTGAGGATTGCTTTCAGTGTACAAGAGTCGTTAGCAGTGATATATGGCTAGGTTACAATCACTCAGATCTTGGAGGAATTGTATCAATATCGAGACGTAAAAATATGACATGTTCGTTTGTACTGTCGAGACATGGATTTTATGCCATACCAGCCATCAGCGGAGATTCGACCTGTCTATACCTCGAGCAAAACTCACGAAAACCCGGAACAAAAATAAACGACTGGGAAAAATGAACCGCCTGATCGATTTTGGAAGTACCCTTAATTATTTGAGCGGCGGTCACGTGACCCTTGTAAATGCAATCTTTGTGAAGGCCCTTTGATGGCAAACAAAGTATGAATGAAATAACGCAGTAATAAATTATTTAGTTAGGTACAACATTTGTTGCAATAATATTTTTGCTGAGTTTATTTTTTTCAATCTGTGCAACTCTAAAATTGAAAACCAAATGCGAGAAAATGATTAACAGAATTAGGTACGACCAAGACAAGATTTCTGCACGAAATGACCTTGTCCACTTTTCATCACGCTTTGATATTGCAGACAAAAATTCCTGCTCTTTTATTTTAGAAACATTTGAGAAAGGCCGAATAAATTGTAAGCCAAGAGCAGATCAAAGTAGCATCAACTTTTCTTCGTTCAGTGTCCTCGTATTGATGCACTAGTGTGAAAAGTTCGTTGCTATATTTCTAAGCCTGCAGGCTTCCTCTTCTTTCAAGCTCTACTTGTTGTGTGGAGACACTCGAATACGGTTGCATTAAGTTCGGATCGTTAACTTCATGTCCAAAATTAAGAGAACATGAGGTTGAACTGTTTAATTCATTTACAACATTGAGTGCAGCTGAGGAGGTGTATCTGCCCCCAATGACCTTGTCAGTTCTATGTCCTGCTTTCATACTGCAGGAGACAGTAAATCTGCACATCACGCTTTTAATTCAAAACTATCTGGCCCCAAGCACTAGAGAAAAGCAGAATAAATTTAAAGCCAAGAGCAAAGTCGAGTAGCATCGATCCAACTATTGATCTTGCACTCGAGAAAGGCCTAATACATGTAAATTAAAAGCAAAAAGCAACGTCAGAGTAGCTTCGATTGTTTCTGAAGCTCTGCGTCCTTTTATTGTTACACTAGATTTAGATTCCTTAAATGTGTACATTAGTTCGGTGTTACAGTCAAGAGCCTGTATACTTTCTCTTGAACCGAACACAACATATGTCTACCTAATTACGGGTTTATTAGGTTTGGATTGACAACACATCCTTTCATGACGTGAACTCAACGACAACGTCCTTTCCTTGTACACTATCTTTTAAACAAGCACAGCCCCTGTCCACGTTAGCACATAGGGTGAGAGCGTCCATCCACTTAGTCATAGGCTACACTAAAACATTTGCAGCCTGGCTGCTGTTGGTGCCGAGTGGAACTTGTTAAGGACAGGTGGGCCAGTGCAAAATTGACCAAATCGTTCAAAACACTGTTTTGGGTATTTTAGCAGATTATGTTTCCATAACATACCTATCATCCATGTGTGTCGGTGTTTTTGTCAAAAGTGTCCTATTTATCTGTCAATAAAGACAAAATGTGAACATGTGTGGCATTGATTGTCTTCTGTAGTCGATATTCCCCCGCCAAAAAATGTCTCATTTCAAAGGCTAGTTACGGCTTTGTCCTCAGCAAAACAGTGCATTCACGACATACGAAACTGCGCAGCAGCTCTTGACCTATAACATGACATCAGTGTTTTGATGAATGCTCCATTCACTCAGCCACTTGTCCGTTGCAAAGGCAGCAATCGTAATCGAACGGAAATGTCCTTATTTGGAAGGTACTCGACATCCATTGGTTCGTGTCATAAACCGAAATCGGGAACCAGTTTACTTTGTGAGTGCGCATGCTCAGCTTACGAATTTTGCATACGGAAACTACCGAAGAGACTCTCGGCCATGACGGGAACACCCGAAGTTCAATCGGTTTTACAACATCCTGGTTACACATCAAACGATCGGTGACAACCGAAAGCGAATTTTTCCTTGAGAAACAACCTTTGATACGATAACAATGGCTCGAAATAAGAAAGAGGACAATGTCTTTATTAGTTCGGTTAGCAACAACAAGTAGTTCCGCTGGTACTAGGCCAAAGTTTGGATTCTGTCGGTGTTTCCGATACAGAGGAAAGCTTTGATCTCCATGCAGATCCACAGGTCGCCATTTCCGAACACGCCATGCAGCACACTTTTTACGTCTCGGCACTGGCTTGCTTTGCGCTGAATTTGAGTCAGTTTCTGTGCAGTATCTCCTCGACAAGCAAGTTGAGCATTTGCTACGCAAAAAAACAAAAACAGGAGAAAGTATCCAACATCAGTCAGATTATCGGTAATGTTTGCTGGGCCTGCCATTTCCCGAACGAAACTGGATCAGCAACTGTTCGTATCAATCTGCGCTTTCGTAAATTCCGTCACTGTCTTGACGAACTGTGTCATTTTCTTCACCGCGATACACAGTTCATTGCGAAGAGCTTCCTCAGTAAATCGTTCAGATTCCACGTACGATTTGTTGTCAAAAAACAACTCAAACGAAAGTTTCAAACTCATCATCCTCCATCTTGCTTGTCGAAGCACCAAAGTACTGTATCGATGTAAAAACAAAAGCAGAAAACTTCGAGGAAACCAACAAATCGACGAGATAACGGAAGGAAATAAGTCTCGTTCTGGCTCAAGTAAGTTACCGTTAAAAATACCGTTATTCTCGCATGCAAATACAAACGAGAATCGGGTCATTGATACACGTTTAGCGCTGGGGCAGTATCCCCATGCTGGTTGACAGAGGGAAAGGAGGGATGGACGCATAAATTCTCTGCTGGCGTGCTAAAGACTAAGTAGTTTGCAATTCAAATAAACTAAGCTGTTCATTCATAACACAGTTTTGTCCTTGTGTGTCTGTTTCAATAGTGTTTCTGTGGTGTTCAATCTTCAATGTCGTTTTTCTCAGTTCAGCCATTTTGCCTACGGTTACGTCTTGGGTTACGCGATTTCTCTGGCTGTAATTTAGCTAGAGCAATATTTTCTTTTGTAGTTTGTGCAGAATATAACATTCTGGGGGATTACGAAGGGATTTTGCTGACATTTTATTATAGTCATATCCAGATTATTTCAAAAAATAATTTCGCAAGCGTTACCCTAAAGTTTGACAGTTGTAACAAAGAAGTGTTCCTAACTCCAAATATAAATATAATAAACAAGATCTGCTTCGTAATCCCCTAGAGCATACCCAGAAGGATAAAATAAAACAATAATTAGAAGTGTGACAATCACATCTGATGAAAATCCGTGTATCTCCTGTACTCCACTTTTGTCTGTATTTTGACTGTTTTTGTCGCGTAAAACAAAAACTAGCAACCGAAAATACAAAAAGTGACTATTCTTTGTCATCATTTGTTCATTTCTTTCATAAAATAACATTCAGACACAATAAAACATTGAAAATTAAAAAAAAGGTAGTGCACTGGCCCACCTCCCCTTAATGTTGTAACTGACAATTCTCACAATTAATTTCAAATAAAATTCATACGCTGTATATCAAAACAGTAAGGTTGTAGTTTTTCTCTGTGTGTGTCTGGGTGTGTGGGTGTGTGGGTTTGTGTGTGTGTGTAAGGGTGTGTGTTTGTGTGTGTCGGTTAGTGTGTGTGTGTGTGTGTATGTGTGTGTGTCGGTGTGTGTGTGTTTGTATGTGTGTGTCAGTGTGTGTGTCTGTGTGTGTGTCTGTGTGTTTTTACATTTAGTCAAGTTATGACTAAGTATAGACGTTGCGGGGAAGACGGGACCGACAACGACGACTGAACCGAGACAGGTGTGTTGTCGTTCGGCGTCATCGCTCGTACTGACACAAGTAGCGTTTGCGGGAAGAACGATCGCCAGTGGCCTGAAGAAGAAAACTCCTGGACACCCGAACGAATAGTTTTGACACGACTTGTGGAGGCGAAGCCCCTCGGGGCATGTTTTGGGTGGTGCATGGGGAACACGCATTTCAGTGATATGAATTATTCGTCTTGCACCTGGGTCTTCCAGGTCTGTGACCTAATAAAATTAAAAAAAAGCTGTTGCGTGTTAGCCCATACATTTTATGTGTGTGTGTGTGTGTGTGTGTGTGTGTGTGTGTGTGTGTGTGTGTGTGTGTGTGTGTGTGTGTGCGCGCGCGTGGGTGTGTGAGTGTGTTTGTGCGCGGGTGCATGTGCGCGTGTGTGCGCGCGCGCATGTGTGTGTGTGTGTGTGTGTGTGTGTGTGCACTCACCAAAAAAATGGTAACAAAATCGCAGACGTTTTATATTCATTGAATATAATTCAAAAAACAGAAATGGATTTTGCTTTGAACAATGACTTGTATGTTCGTAATTAAAACGGCACCAAGTGGAAAACACCAACATTGTATTCACTGTTTTATATACAAAAGGAACAAAATGGTGTGAGTGGCTTGTATTGTGCGCTGGTCAAAGTCTCCCCTGAACAATGTTGACCAGCGTGCTTGTTACGAAGCGGTTTACTCGTATTTTTGGCCTAATGTGTATTGTTGTAAATAGAATAGACTATAGCGATGGTCAGACATTGGAAAGGGCTATAGGCTGCATACCGTCGCGTTGACCGCAGTTGAACCTTTGTGTAACTGACAAGGTTTTTCACGTGCAAGTAATGCAGGCGACAGCTCACTGGCAATGTCATAGCAAGAACGACTTTGTAAAATCAGTCGCCGTCAAGGAGCCAAGCTCGACTCATGTTTTTCGTAACACGTTAGCAGACGGGCTCCTGTTTTAGGTATCTGACTGAAGAAGGACGAAGACTGACGAACTTTCCCTATCAGCTTACATGATATCTTCCATTTTCATATTCATGCCAGGCCGGCGACTGTACTAAATGTTGGCTTTACACTCTTTTGAGGTATGTTTGAAACCGGTTATATTTTCATGTCATGCTGTCGTATGTGAGAAGAGTGACTGTTTCTGTGTTTAATGTTATTGTGTAGACCTAAGCTATTGTGCTACACTGCTTAAACATGTGAGGGTTTTACGTAACGTTTTCTTGGCTTTAGAAAACAGGAATTAACGTGTAAATAATTATATTGGCTCATGCAGCTTAATATGTTGGACGAGTGAGTATTTTTATTGTGCGAGTGAAAGAAACTAAAGACAAGTTGATTTATGGACTATAAACTTTACAGTGTTCCAACTGGGGGGTTTTCATCGCCGGAGGCTGAACTGAACCAGTCAACTGCGGCTTGTGGACATGACCATGGCATGGAGAGCTGGCAGGGTTCTACAGTTAGCCGCCGAGACGAACTGGAAGGATCAAGGACTACGTCAAGCAATGGTTGCGGTGTCGTGAGGACTGGTGCACCCTTGTCAGTCGTCTGAAGGACTTACAGCCATACCAACATCTTGAAAGCCGAAAGATGGCAGTAGGGTAACGTACAGTAGAATACCTATTCGTCTTACCTGTTAAGCTGCTTTGTTTGAGCCAAAAGGTGTCTGCGTCTTGGACTGTAGAGTTTCTTGCGGTGTTGTCGGCCTAGGGTACTGGTCGAAGCCGGAAATGATTTTGTGATGTAAAAAGCTTTGTAAACTAATAATAATTAGTCTTGGCAGTGTCAAGATCCATTTAACACCAGGTTTTTGCGTGTGTGAGTGCGTGTGCGCTTGTGCCTTGTAAGCTACGGTAGCGGACAACTATTCAGATTACATTCAAGTCTGTAAACAAATACTAAATTTATAGAGTTGTGTAGAGGCATTTATGATTGTCTAAAAACCGGACTATACCACTCCATAACATCTGGCGCCCAATAAGGGACCATAACATCTGGCGCCCAATAAGGGACCATAACATCTGGCGCCCAATAGTGTTTGTTTGTTTGACCCTTTAGCAGTATTGTTTTCTATCTCAAGGCACGTGCGCTTACACGGGTGTGAATGATTGTTTTGTTTGTCCTGTTTATCAAGTAACATTTTCAGATTTGATTTGATTTTTGATTTGATGTGTTGACTGGCATATTCTTGCAAGACCAAGGTCTTACTCGAGTTTCGTTCATGATATTTTTTTTTTAAACAGCTTCTGAACATGCCCTGTATATAATTCTTTTGACTTTTTGGATAATCTCTGATCGAGATTCAGAAAATTTCATCGTTTTTTCAACAATTCATTTTCTTTTGAGGAAAGGGGGTGATGTTACGAAGCGGTTTACTCGTATTTTTGGCCTAATGTGTATTGTTGTAAATAGAATAGACTATAGCGATGGTCAGACATTGGAAAGGGCTATAGGCTGCATACCGTCGCGTTGACCGCAGTTGAACCTTTGTGTAACTGACAAGGTTTTTCACGTGCAAGTAATGCAGGCGACAGCTCACTGGCAATGTCATAGCAAGAACGACTTTGTAAAATCAGTCGCCGTCAAGGAGCCAAGCTCGACTCATGTTTTTCGTAACACGTTAGCAGACGGGCTCCTGTTTTAGGTATCTGACTGAAGAAGGACGAAGACTGACGAACTTTCCCTATCAGCTTACATGATATCTTCCATTTTCATATTCATGCCAGGCCGGCGACTGTACTAAATGTTGGCTTTACACTCTTTTGAGGTATGTTTGAAACCGGTTATATTTTCATGTCATGCTGTCGTATGTGAGAAGAGTGACTGTTTCTGTGTTTAATGTTATTGTGTAGACCTAAGCTATTGTGCTACACTGCTTAAACATGTGAGGGTTTTACGTAACGTTTTCTTGGCTTTAGAAAACAGGAATTAACGTGTAAATAATTATATTGGCTCATGCAGCTTAATATGTTGGACGAGTGAGTATTTTTATTGTGCGAGTGAAAGAAACTAAAGACAAGTTGATTTATGGACTATAAACTTTACAGTGTTCCAACTGGGGGGTTTTCATCGCCGGAGGCTGAACTGAACCAGTCAACTGCGGCTTGTGGACATGACCATGGCATGGAGAGCTGGCAGGGTTCTACAGTTAGCCGCCGAGACGAACTGGAAGGATCAAGGACTACGTCAAGCAATGGTTGCGGTGTCGTGAGGACTGGTGCACCCTTGTCAGTCGTCTGAAGGACTTACAGCCATACCAACATCTTGAAAGCCGAAAGATGGCAGTAGGGTAACGTACAGTAGAATACCTATTCGTCTTACCTGTTAAGCTGCTTTGTTTGAGCCAAAAGGTGTCTGCGTCTTGGACTGTAGAGTTTCTTGCGGTGTTGTCGGCCTAGGGTACTGGTCGAAGCCGGAAATGATTTTGTGATGTAAAAAGCTTTGTAAACTAATAATAATTAGTCTTGGCAGTGTCAAGATCCATTTAACACCAGGTTTTTGCGTGTGTGAGTGCGTGTGCGCTTGTGCCTTGTAAGCTACGGTAGCGGACAACTATTCAGATTACATTCAAGTCTGTAAACAAATACTAAATTTATAGAGTTGTGTAGAGGCATTTATGATTGTCTAAAAACCGGACTATACCACTCCATAACAGTGCTACTGTGCGTCTTTGACAAGTGTCTCGTCGACCGGCGCTGCAGTCCTTGTGGCCGTCAGGTTGCTGTGAGACCAGTGCACTGACTCCATTGCCGGTCCGGTGATCAGGAACTGCCTGTGGTTTTCCTCCTGAGACAGAAGAGCATAAGACTAGTTTGTGTAAGGACTGGCACATGAAAATAGTGTATACTTTTTTTCAAACGCAGAAACAGATAGACACAGACCGAGATCAACACACACTCTGTCAGTCTCTGTCAGTCTGTCTGTCTGTCCCTCCCTCTTGATCTATCTCTTGCGCGCACCCTTTTTCGCCCTTTCTGTCTGCCATTTTTGCACACACACACACACACACACACACACACACACACACACACACACACACACACACACACACACACACACACACACACACACGCACACACACACACCTACCTCCTGGTCCCCTACACACCCGCACACCAATCACCCCAACCACTAAATCAGCAACACTCACGTCCATGCTGTCAGACAGGGCGTAGGCCACGACGCTGGGACGCTTTTTGAACACGGGGGGCTTGACGTTCTCCAGCCCGCAGAAGAGGGCTTTGCACGTCACGGCCTGGTTCCTGCAGGCGTTGCCCATGGAGGTGGAGCAGTCCGACCAGCAGCGATGACAACAGTTGACTTGGGGATCTTCCATCATGATTACGGGGATGGACCCTGAACTCCGCGCAGCGACCACCCTCATGTTGCTGTAAAAATAGATTTTAGGCGGAATAAAACATGGCCGCCGCTCAGATGTAAATAAGCTGTGTAGAGAAGGAGTTTGTGTCGTCTGCTAAGGCACAGAAAGTTTGTTAGGGCATTTGCTGTAAGGGCAAAAGTCTGTTAGGGCACTTGCTGTAAGGGCAAAAGTCTGAGGGCACTTGCTGTAAGGGCAAAAGTCTGAGGGCACTTGCTGTGAGGGCAAAAGTCTGAGGGCACTTGCTGTAAGGGCAAAAGTCTGTTAGGGCACTTGGCTGTAAGGGCACTAAAAGTGCACATTGTCACAGTGTGACAATCATATCTGCTGAAATATCATATCCCCTCTGTACTCCACTTTTGTCTGTATTTGACTGTTTTTGTCGCGTAAAACAAAAACCAGCAACACAAAATACAAAAAGTGACTATCATTTGTCATTGTTTATTCATTTCTTTCATAAAATAACATTCAAACAAAATAAAACATTCAAATAAAAAAAACATAGTGCACTGGCCCACCTGCCCTTAAAGTTACTGGAGCTGTCAAGTCCAGGTGCCCGGAGCCTCTTGGGCTTTCCGACATGCCTCAGGCAGCTGTCCGTTTGAAAAAATACCAAGTTTCATTGACTTTCATGCAAGGAGTGAGGAACTGCACACTTTTTACGAATTAAAGTTGGACTGCCTCTGGGCAAGCATGAGTCGCCCTCGACCAGTTTTACATCAGGCCCCGCACGTGAATTAATTTCGTCGAAACCCTACGATCATCATTGGAAGTCTTTTAGTCTCGGCGAGAGGGAGAATTCTGAAAGCAAATGATAGTTTTTCGATTTCTTGACCCGTACATGACCCCGTTGTGTCCTTCAAAAATGACGAGTGTCGACCCGATTTGGGTTTTGTCTTAGTTCATCAAACCCTAGGAGTTTGCAAAGTTCCCATCATGACTCCGCTGTAGCCCTGACATTTGACGAGAGTCCGCTCTAGCTTCACATTTGTTTTATAAAAAGATGATGTTACATTCATGACCCCAACATGACTTCGCAGTGACCTTGACATTTGACGAGAGTGAGCTAATACCCCAAACGATGTGTACCGTACAGCTACAGACCTGCCTGCTGGACTCTCCACCAGCGTGTCCATGTTGGAGTGGGGGTGCTCCCCGCCACGGCCCGCGGCGGGCTGCAAGGTGAGGGTGGAGGTTATTGACCCGTTTCTCGTCAGTCTGCCCAGTGTTATTCGTGGATCCTGGCTGCCTCGGCCTGGGTCCATCAGCGAACCAGTTACAAGAGATCCATGTCTGGTGGAATAGCGGTTAAGGGTTAACCACAGGGCCTTGTGCATTGATCAAGCGTCATTGATTGATTGAGAACAAAAAGTACACATGGCTCGTTTCCTGATCATAACCGTTGGATTTGCTGACACAGGAATGTAGTTTGGGGTCGATCGTCAGTCAGTGGAACGCCACAACTTACTTCCTATCACCGAGACGTCTGCCGCCATGTCGACAGAAGTGACGAACTTTTTTTTAGTGGTGGGGGAAAGATGCACGCTAAAAGATTATTTGAAAATTCAAAAAATAGCCGAAACTTTCATGGCCATTTCGGCAAACTTGCCCTAAAAAATCCTAGCAACAGTCCTGCTGACTTCACATATATATACTGGGCTCTCTCTATACTGACACCATTATATTTAGAAGAAAGCACGTGGTGGCAGACCGGCACGGTTGGCCTAGTGTTAAGGCGTCCGCCCCGTGATCGGGAGGTCGTGGGTTCGAACCCCGGCCGGGTCATACCTAAGACTTTAAAATTGGCAATCTAGTGGCTGCTCCGCCTGGCGTCTGGCATTATGGGGTTAGTGCTGGGACTGGTTGGTCCGGTGTCAGAATAATGTGACTGGGTGAGACATGAAGCCTGTGCTGCGACTTCTGTCTTGTGTGTGGCGCACGTTAAATGTCAAAGCAGCACCGCCCTGATATGGCCTTTCGTGGTCGGCTGGGCGTTAAAGGCAGAGTAAGCCTCCCGTAAACCATCACAGATACGGTCAGGCTTTTACACACAGTACAAACACCCTTTCATTTAAACACTCACCAATTGAGAACATCCTAGGTGCCCTCCGTAAAGAGCGAACAATTTTCAAAGAATTTATTTTTGCGTGGTTTATCTTACCCCTGAGCCATCGTGAACCCGTGTGATCCAGTTTTCCTTTTTCACAATGCAGTCGTCAGTTAGTCATGAATGCGACTCGATGTGAGCTTATCTACAATAGCACGTTTTTTTATGCACGAAACAACGGCTGTGGTTCACAAGAACTCTAGCGATGGCTTTTGACTGTTGAGAGGAACGGCGATTTGCACTGATAAACCTTCGTCTGCTACGACCCTTGCGTGACCCTGCTTCCGGGCTTTTCTTTTTTTTAAACTTTCACAACTTCGAATTGTTCTGATCTTGTCTTGATGAAAAACGAATTCTTTTATGATTAAAGAATGTTTGTGTAACAAGCTGTCAATTTATTATTTAGATTTTAAAAGTTAGGTCTAGCGCAAAAACGAGGCGCCGTTGTTGTTAACGAACAAGTCTACGAAAATAAATTCTTTGAAAATGTCTCACGCTCGACAGAAAGCAGCCAGGATGTTCCCGTTCGGTGAGCGTTCAAATGGAAGTATGCTTGTACTGTATTTAGACGCTCGGGGAGCTCTGTGATGGTTTACGGGAGGCTTACTGTGCCTTTAAGCAAACAAACAAACGCAAACGTGGTGGGAGAGAGAGAGAGAGAGAGAGAGAGAGAGAGAGAGAGAGAGAGAGAGAGAGAGAGAGAGAGAGATAGGGGGGGGGGAGACTCAGACTCAGACTCAGACTCAGACTCAGACTCAGAACTTTATTACAAAAGAATAAAGGTTTTAGGAAAGCCTATTCTTCCAACCTGTCCTTTAAACAACACGTAAAGACGGACGCACGTACAAAATATAGATTGAATCATATAAAATACAGAAATACATTGTATGGAATGCAACACAATGTGCATTTAAGGAATTACATAAGGAGAACTCAAAAAGTACAGAATTACATTGACATAGTTATATCTTTCATTTGGGAATGAAGTTGCTCAGATCAGCCGTTAACACTAGTACAAAATGCTAATTAGCAAAATAACAATCGAACAAGACATTTCATTCACGAATGATGTGTGAACGTGACTGTCTCTTAAACATTTTCACTGAAGTTGCATTTCTTATCTGTTGGGGGAAGGAGTTCCAGAGAAATGCTCCTGAGAAGGCTAAGCTCGATTTGTAGAGGTCTATGCGAGGTATAGGAGGGATGATTTTTTGGGACCCATAATATTATCTTTTTGTGGCATGTTTGAAATGTGATTGCAAATATTTAGGACAGTCGTCATTTAGAATTGTATACAGGAACACAGCCTTGTTTAACGTCAACAGATCTTTTAAGGGGAGGAAATTCAGGAGCTTTAGTTTATCATCCGTGGACCTATTCAAATCATACAGAATAAGTTTTGCAGCTCGGCGATGCAGGGAATTGTCTTTTTAAATGAACATCACTGCAGTTATCCCAAAGTGTTGAAGCGAAGTTTATATGAGGCATTATGTGGGCGTAATAGAACATTTTGAGTGCTTCAGAATCTGCGTAATGCCTTAATTTTGATAACAGGTACAAATTCTTTGATACTATTTTGCAGATATTACTCAAATGAGTTTGCCATTTCAACTCTTGATCAATGGTAACACCCAATAATCTATGTTCCCTAACTTGCTGCACTTGAGTTGAACCAACTGACAGTTGTAATTGTAAAGGACTTAATTGGTGTTTTTGTCTCGTGGTTATCACCATACTCTTTGTTTTAATCGGATGAATGATCATTGCATTAGAAACGCACCACTTAGTGATTTCATCCACACTTGTTTGAAGAGAAGAATTGACGGATTCCAAAGATTTTTGACTGGTGTGGACAGAAGAGTCATCCGCGAAGAACTCACATCTAACTTTTTCATCGCACACATGAAGGGGTAAATCATTTATATAAATACAGTTTCTTTACTTTACTTTATTTGGTGTTTAACGTTGTTTTCAACCGTTCAAGGTTATATCGCGACAGAACAAGATAGGTCCTAATACAGACCATTGAGGGACACCACTCCGGACAAACTCGTTTGACGAAGTTTTACAGTTAATGGATACATACTGTTTCCGTTTTGAAAGATACGATTCAAAAAAGGCACAGGCTGAGTCGTCTTTTAAATATCACTTTAATTTCTTTAGTAGAAGTGAGTGATCTACTAGGTCAAAGGCTTTCTTAAAGTCCAGAAACAACGCTCCCGTTACTTCTGCTTTGTTTATTGCTGAGAGCCAAGTCTCGCATAAAGAGCTTAAGGCGGTGTGGCAGGAATGCTTAGAGCGGAATCCAGACTGAAAAGGATGAAACAGATTCATTTGTTCCATATATGCCAGTAAATGTTTTTGTATGTGCTTTTCTAAGGGTTTAGATAAAACAGGTAAGAGGGAAATAGGTCTAAAGTAGTTTATTTTTTGGAAGTGGTAGTACCTTTGCACACTTTAAAATAGAAGGGAACACGTTTTGTTGTATGCTCAGGTTATAAACATAAGTTAGGGAATCGACAATGTAAGGTAAAGCAAGTTTCAGCAACTTGACTGGAATCTTATCTGGACCCATTGACTTCTTATTCGCCATTTGTTCTATCAGTTTTCCTACCTCGTGCACTGAGATTGGAGGAATAGAAAACGTGTCAGTTTGATTCAACTGTTGTCCACAGAATGTTTTTAATTTTTCAAGACAATCATCCGTATCAAGGGAATCACTCTGATTGAGACAAGATTTTAGGTTGTCTGCTAGCGAAATGAAGTGTTTGTTAAAATCATTTGGAGATATTTGTGAATGAGAATTGGTTGATCCCTTCCTAGATTTATCAAGAATTTCATTCACTGCTCGCCAGATTGTAGCTGTATCCTTTTTTTTTCAGAGATTAGTTTATTAAAATATTCTGTCTTTGCTTGTCTCACTGTGTCCAAAACTTTATTTTGTTGCAGTTTATACTCTGTTTTCATGTTGCGCTCTTTGAAATGATCACGAATCGCCATAGCCTCGATAATGTCTGAGGTTAACCAAGGGGGAAGCTGGGGATGTTTCACTCTATGCTGACGTAGTGGTGCGTGTTTATCAGTTATAGAGAGGGAGAGAGAGAGAGACAGACAGAGAGTAAGAGAGACAGAGACAAAAACAGAAACAGAGACAGACAGAGAGACAGACAGAGAGTCAGAGAGAGTCAGACAGACAGACAGAGAGAGTCGAGACAGAGAGACAGATGGAGCGGAGAGGCCGAGCTCATGTGGGTGTGTATACACGCCCTAGCATCAGCGCCCCCTGAAATCAGCTGCAATGCTAGGCTGCACCCAAAACTTGCTACAACAACAACATACGCGTGGTATTTGTCTCTACAAAAATAATTGTCTCTGGCGCCTTAATAAGATTGTATTTCAAAATGAATAGTATGGTTTAGGAAGGGTAAGATGTTGGTTGAACCTGCCTTTGTTTCAATTTTTACTCAGACGCGAGCTCACGCGCCAAGAAGGCGTGTTTGTGTGTATTCTACAACCTTTTTGTTCAAAATACTAACAATTCTGTCTTGTCGACCAGAATTTATGAACATTTGGGAGATTTTTGTATACTCCATAGCAAACTTATTCATTGCTGTGTGAGTGACAGAAATATTACGGTCCGGTGTGCTGTATTTCTAACACAGTAGCCAAACACATGCAAGTACTTAAGACTTTGCTGGCTGCGGGCTGCAATAAGGGGTGGCTGCATGCTGCAATAGTTTACCGCTGAGTTGCGGCTGCGGGCTGCAACAATTTCATGATCTGTATGCGTTGTTTTCGGTTTGTTTAAGGGTCGGAGCATCTGTTCTATTGCAGATGGAGGTTTCAGGCGAGTAACGAGTTTCAGGACAGTTTCATGGACGTATCAATCGGAGGTGACCGTGACGACTGAGGCTGAGCCTGGCCCTTCGAGAGGACCACTTACATCGACCCCTATGAAGAGAAGGCGTCACCTGTGTGAATGTGGCAAGACTTATACGACAAAAACAAATCTTGCTGAGCACATGAGACTGAAACATACTGCAGCTCCACGTTACACTTGCAATGTTTGCGAGAAGAGCTTCATGAAAAAGGAACTTTATGAGTCACACTGTAATGACCATGCTGGAATCAAACCACATGTATGCCAGAAATGCAGGAAATCGTATTTAAACAGACGAGATCTTACTCGGCATGCATGCCGTGCTACAGTGGAGACGCATGAATGTCCCACATGCCAGAAACGCTTCAGACCAGCAAAGCAACTGTCTCAGCATCAGCATGTTCAAGACGTTTCAAACCGTATGACTGATTCAGACACATACAACGGGGGGGGGGGGGGGGGGGGGTATAGATTCTGTTTACTCTGGTTCCTCCCTCTTTTCTTGGCGTAGGTTGCAATCCATTCTCAACAATTAGAATTATAAGTCGATTCGAAATTCCTTTTATACGTCAGCAGACCCTTTGCACAACGTCAGTGTAAATGTATACCCCAATGATTGCTAAGGATATACTTTTTTCATAACAAAAATATTTCTATTGTGAGAGATAATTTGTATGAATTTCTACTCCGTATTTTGCTGTCTTTCACTGACAATGTTTAATTAATTACTTGATATATGTATATAAATTAGACAATGAGTTATGGAGTTAACAGGAAAAAATATTTTTCTACCTGTTTTTAAAAACAAAACTGCATCTGTATTTTGTATTACATACTCACAAACTATCACGAAAATTGGCCGGTAAATATTGGTATCACCGGGCAGAACGTTTAATTTTTCGATCTACTTAATTCTTATTATCTACAAATTAATCGACCCAAGAATCATCGAAATGTAAGGTGACATTTCTATAAAGAAGCTTGTAAAATATGATTTCATTGCTCTCACTGGTTTGCGAGATACGGAGGTATAGAAAATTTTATATATCATTAGCAATCTTTGGGCAGTATATGTTTTGTGAGTGAGTGAATGCAAGTATTTTCTTAATTGGAGATTCCTTCCACTATTTATGTTAAAAGAAACTAACGTAAATCTACCTCCAATGTGTTAGGTAGGTATGGGTATGTTTCATGTGAATGTATTCGCTTACACTGGGGATGCTCACAGTAATTGATAGCCTGTGTACAAAGAAGAAGAGGAAGAACATCCTCACCGACCTCTCCTCCTGCATGTTCTTCACACGTTACCTTAACCAAAGGTTTTTTGTGTCTTATCATTCCAAAATGCACCCGATAGAACTTGTTTTAGCATTCACTAGTAAATTGGCAACTTTTCATGTCATCATGTGTGCAATTTTCCGTCCAAAAGGTCAACATTGCATGTTTTAATTGCTAAACGCACTGTTGCAGCACGCAGCCGACAATTGTTGCAGCATGCAGCCTGCTGAGAAGCCGTGTGTGTTGCAGCCCGCAGCCGGCAAATCTTGAGTGTTCATAGTAAAAATTCAAATTCTTGGGAGCGGATGGACTTTGGGCAATGAAACTTTATCTACATGGAGATGAATGAATGCTGATGCACCAGAGAACACAACAATAGGTTATGACAAGTACAGCATGTGTATTTTAGGCTTTTAAACCTAGTGTTGAGTATAATTTACGGCTAGCAGCTCAATCAACAGACCACAGCACTTATTTAATGCTTTCTTTCGATAGAAAATATAAGCGTACATTTACTTTACACCTTATGCTGTGTTCACCAGCAGAAGTTGCAATGAATAATGCATTGTGAACGGAACCAAAACAAGTTTTTCCAGAAGACTTTCCGTGCGTGTTTTCTTCTTGTAGCAAGTTTTGGGTGCAGCCTGGCATTGCAGCTGATTTTAGGGGGCGTCGATGCTAGGGCGTGGTATACGTCTGTAAGTATTCCTGCTTGTTGATGGATTTGTATGTACGCGAAGGGTATGGTACATTTCACGAAGAAGAGTGTGATAGTATTTGTGTATGTGTGTTTGTCTGTGTGCCCTACTCTCATGCTACCATCTCAGCCTGTTTCTTATACACGGTGCATGCTAGCATCAAAAGTATAATTACGAAGAGTATATAACCCGTTATTAATGAAGTCGACAAGTTACTGTCGTTATCTGTGAAAAATAACGAGACTTAAGCGCTCGCACGCACGCATGCACGCACGCACGAACGCACGCACGCACGCACGCACACACACACACATACACACACACACAAACACACTCACACACATAAACAAGACTTTTGCGATCCCTGCAGCAGCGCCATATTGCTAAGCCACAAATACAAACCAGGAAGAAGATATCAGTGTCGTAAATCTGAGCCGATAGATTTTAGTATCTGCGCTAACCGATTTTACCGTGTTCTTTAAAGATAAAACTTTGATATCTGAGCTCGACTGAAATACATGTGCGCCAGGAGTGTGCACATTGGGTGAAAAGTCTTGCCAAGAGTTATCTGTACTAAATGTCTTCCTTTTCGATGTTAATAATTACAGCGACACAAAGAAGTACATACTATAATATTCTTATAAACAGACAAGATAGGTACTTACCGTGCTTGGATATGAAGCAGTGGTGAAAAATCAATCTGGAAAAAGGAGGGATAGCACAAATATCAGTCGCTGACATTATATACTTACTCGCGTAAAAGCGCCAGTGCATGCACGCACAAACACGCAGCACGTACACACACGCTCACACACACACACACACACATACACACACACACACACACACACACACACACACACACACACACACACACACACACACACACACACGTTGTGATCTTGAAATTTGACGAAAACCAGCCACATTTGTGTCATGTCTGAAGATCATCAAAACTTTCAACTGTGTGAAATTTGGTGGCATTAGCTTCAAAAACATCAGAGAAATCCTGAATGTTAAGTTTTTTATGAACCGAACATGACCCGGCCTGCTGTGTTGTTGTTTAAAGCTCAGTTAACCACAAAGGGATTCATATGAAAATGAAACTGTGTGAGTAAATCTGCACATGTTATTTGTTTTATATTTCGATTTCGAAGCGTGATAAGCGCAGACTTGTTTGTCTGTCGGTGCCTCCGTCATAAACATGTGCACGCGAGTTTTCAAAAAGTACTTGATGGCTTTCGATGATTTTCCGCATCGTCTGGAACGTTTTTGATCAGGAGGGTTGTTAATAAGTGTTCATTTACATTATCACTATTACTGTTATTACCGCCCTGATATGGCCCTTCGTGGTCGGCTGGGCGTTAAGCAAACAAACAAACAAACAAATTACTGTTATTGTTGTAAAAACAACAGGGAATTTTCATGTCCTACAGGCTAAACATTTTGCTTCTTCAGGACTGGACATATTTTATATTTTACATTATTGTTGTGATTATTATCGGGACGATATATAGCACCATGCCGCCTTACCGGGGTCACAGAGCCTCGCGGGGGAGGCTTGATTCTGAAGTTGGGGATGGCTTTACTTTCCCCCGATTCCTCGTTGAACCCGGCCAGCGACAGGCGCCTTGGGACCCCCTTGCCACTGAAGACGATATTCTGTTCTGCAAGGTCCGGCCATGTTGCCTCCGTCACCCCACTCTCATCCCGGTCTGTAGATATAAAGAAAAATACATATAGCATTTTGGTTGCCTAGGGTTTTTTTTTACATTCAGTCAAGTAATGACTGGATGTTTTGACGACAGCGGAGAGCGAGGTTTGTCTCCCGATGTATATGTGTCTGTCTGTGAAAAGCATTTCTCAAAAACTACCCAACGGATTATTTTGAAAATTGGTACAGACATGAGCTTTTGCTTGAAACAAGTTTCGTCGAATTTTGATAGGGCTATTTGATGACGTCGTATTTGCCCGTTTGCAAAAGTTCAGGCGGCACTCTCGATCGCGGTCACAGTTTTTCATCAATTTGTTTGAAATGTTCGTTACATTGTCTTTTACTTAGTGCGGACTATGGGGTTGCAGTTCAGCTTGGTACTTTACAGATTCGTTTATGAAATGTTCAGACAAAATTAACCTATTTTGTCGATTTCGGAAAAATCGATATTTGAATCACAAAAGTGACATCTAAATTTATAGTGTTGTGTTTGATTAAAAATATGGGCTTAAAATGAAGAAAACCGTTAAATAGCGAATGTCTTTATTGTTGGAAGAAGACACTGCACTTTCTCTGTTCCTTATCATTTGCTGATTCCAAACATATATAGTTTTCTGCTGTTTCAGTGGCGATGAAAATTTGCTTTTGATGCACTCGTGGTTTTGCACGAGTGGGTGATTACGTGTATGACCGTTTTTACCCCGCCATGCTTTCGGAGGATGCATGCTTGGTATTTTCGTGTTTCTGTAACCCACCGAACTCTGACATGGATTACATGATCTTTTCCGTGTGCACTTGGTCACGTGCTTGCGTGTATACACGAAGGGGGTTACGGCAATAGCAGGTCTGCACACAAGTTGACCTGGGAGATCGGACAAATCTCTACCCTTAATCCACCAGGCGTGGCTTGGATTCGAACCTACGACCGACGGACGCAGTGGCGTGGTGGTAAGACGTCGGCCTCCTGATCGGGAGGTCGTGAGTTCGAATCCCGGTCGCTGCCGTCTGGTGGGTTAAGAGTGGTGATTTTTCCGATCTTCCAGGTCAACTTATGTGCAGACCTGCTAGTGACTTAACCCCCTTCGTGTATACACGCAAGCACAAGACCAAGTGCGCACGGAAAAGATCCTGTAATCCATGTCAGAGTTCGGTGGGTTATGGAAACACGAAAATACCCAGCATGCCTACTCAACGAAAGCGGAGTGAGCTGACTATGCTCTCAGAGTATAGTGTGGGGAACCCAAATGGGCAAACGAGCTGACACGTAACCAGAACATTCTGGAACGCTGAAGAAGAAAGAAGAACCTACGACCTTCCGCTTGGGAAGCCGATGTCTTATCCACTAGGCCATTGCGCCCGTCTCGCGAGAGACATTCTGCCTGTGGTATCATCAGAAGCTTCACAAGCAATTACTGCAGTAACGACATCACCAAGACAACGATGGGACATACCTTGCCCGGGCAAATATGGAGGAGCGTAGAAAAGATGTGCCAGCCTCTCCCAGTCGACACTGTAGAAAAACGGGTGATTCTTGTAAACCTCCTCCGAGTTGTCCTCATACCCCAGACGGACCTTCTGGTTCTTCTGCAGCAGCTGAATTCATAACAACGTCTTCGTAGTCGATTTTTCAGTACCACCATTTCATGGTACTAAGGTCAACTGATTTCATTTGTGTTCAATATTAACAAGTCGCGTAAGGCGAAAATACAATATTTAGTCAAGTAGCTGTCGAACTCACAGAATGAAACTGAACGCAATGCCATTTTACTCGTAGCATCGTCAGGCCACCGCTCATGGCAAAGGCAGTGAAATTGACAAGAAGAGCGGGGTAGTAGTTGCGCTAAGAAGGATAGGACGCTTTTCTGTACCTCTCTTTGTTTTAACTTTCTGAGCGTGTTTTTAATCCAAACATATCATATCTATATGTTTTTGGAATCAGGAACCGACAAGGAATAAGATGAAAGTGTTTTTAAATTGATTTGGACAATTTAATTTTGATAATAATTTTTATATATTTAATTTTCAGAGCTTGTTTTTAATCCGAATATAACATATTTATATGTTTTTGGAATCAGCAAATGATGGAGAATAAGATAAACGTAAATTTGGATCGTTTTATAAATTTTTATTTTTTTTTACAATTTTCCGATTTTTAATGACCAAAGTCATTCATTAATTTTTAAGCCACCAAGCTGAAATGCAATACCGAACCCCGGGCTTCGTCGAAGATTACTTGACCAAAATTTGAACCAATTTGGTTGAAAAATGAGGGCGTGACAGTGCCGCCTCAACTTTCACGAAAAGCCGGATATGACGTCATCAAAGACATTTATCAAAAGTGAAAAAAACGTTCGGGGATTTCATACCCAGGAACTCTCATGTCAAATTTCATAAAGATCGGTCCAGTAGTTTAGTCTGAATCGCTCTACACACACACACACACACACACACACACGCACGCACACACGCACGCACATACACCACGACCCTCGTTTCGATTCCCCCTCGATGTTAAAATATTTAGTCAAAACTTGACTAAATATAAAAAGGCCTTCTGCCACCACTTTGGATTTGAAGTTACATAATTTTACACTTTAACGATCTTACGATTTCCACAATTTTTCCCCAGCATTTAGGCGGTTTGAATCCCAGTTCCACAATGTTGAGGTAAAAAGGCATTACCATTCTTAGTTCCACAATTTGAATATTTTCACAGCTTTACAGCATGGAGTTCGCGTCCTTAAAGTTTCCAGTGCCACAATGTTACAGTATTTAGGCATTCGGATTTCACTTCTACAATTTAAGTAGACAGGGCATTTGGTTTTTAGTTCCACAAATTTACAGTACAATTTCATGAAGATCAGTCGGTCCAGTAGTTTTGTCTGAATCGCTCTACACATACACACATACAGACACACACACAGAGACACACACAGAGACACACACAGACACACTCACATACACCACGACCCTCGTCTCGATTCCCCGTCTATGTTAAAACATTTAGTCAAAACTTGACTAAATGTAAAAAAAAGTACACCCTTGTACCCTTGTTTGTGTAGGCTTTATGGGGCAGTAAACAAAGATAAGTCGCGTCAAGCGATATCAAAACATAAGTCAAACTGTCATTCTGAAGTTAAAAGATCGATTCCCATGAAAAAGCCGTCGAGACTACTAGCCGCAGCCGGTTAACCGGTGTAGTATTCCGTTTAGTTCCCCCCTCTGAAAAGGGCCTCCGGGGGACTTTACATAGCTAAAAAGGGCCCCCGGTGGACTTTTCAGAGCTATACAGGGCCTCCGGGGGACTTTTTCAGCTCTAAAAAGGTCCGCCTTTACCGATCAAGCCTCGTTTTTGATTGCCCTCCCCCCCCCCCCCCAACAGCAATTTTGCCCCCCCCCCCCCCCACCCCCCTCGCACCCCAGATGGTCTCCCCTTTGAAAAGCTCTTCCCCGCCCCCCTTTTGACCGCGGCTCCGCAGTCCTACATCTTACTTTGGGTGTTTTACGCTTCTTCGTCTTTGCAACATGAACATCTCCATATTCTTTTGTTATAAAAGAATACGTTTTATCGCGTTTGTAGTTTGCAATTTCAGCAAACAAGCTGTCGTCCATCTTGAATCAACTTTAAATTTAGAACAAAGTGACGTCACTATCCGACGTCACAAAGGCGTTGCGAAGCGGTCGAAGTCATGGACATGGTCCCCGAGTATAGATCTATGTTTCTTGACTCAATTTTCTTTCACTCAGACACACACACACACACACACACACACACACACACACACACACACACACGCACACACACACACGCACCATACATACACACACACGCACGCACACACACACACATACACACCCACACACACACACACTCACACACACACACACACACACACACACACACACACACACACACACTAACACCACTACGCTCGTCTCGATTTCAGGTCTATCTGAAAACATTTAGTCAAAACTTGACCTAATGTCAAACGGGAACACCCTTGTTTGGGTCAAGCTTGTATTGAAGCGCTGGTCGGTCTACTCCTTTATCCTTCTTGTGAATCTATTTATTTATTAAGGAGATTTCTATAGCGCATAACTAGGTATAAGCACACGCAAACATACTCTTATTAAATAGAACTTAGCCTAACAAGACATACTAAGAACACTAAACATTTGAGTTCATACAAAAATAGAGAATTAAATTAAATACTGGACAAACGATTAAAATAAGTTTAAGGCCTACACCGACTACAATGGACTATTTCAAATACAAACATTTAGTTAACTATCAAAGGCAGTGCATAAAACTCCATAATCCTAAGAAGGTCGAACAAATAAAAAACATAAAACTTTAAAAGACTATTTAACTATAATTACTTCGTAAAAGATAATAAACATGGAATACAAAGCTGTAATTTTTAACAACAAATCTAAAAAGATGTTCATGCCATCTAGGAAGGATACAGGAGTAGATCAACCGGCGCTTTGATACAAGCTCCTGTGGTTTGGGCAGGCTTTTTGTGGCAGTAAACAAAGGCATGAAAACGCCCTTGTTTGTGTAGGCTTTGTTGAACAGTAATTGTAATTCAATCAAGTTGGCGTTTTAATGAAACAGATCCTGTGATTGGTCAGAATGCCCCAACTCATTAAAAATTACCGGTCATTAATTGTCGATAACCACTCGCTAAAAAAGTCATTTATCCTACATACGTGAGAGAGACACCCGTGAGATAATAATCGTTCAAATCACACGTGTATATATCATGTAAATGAGGTCATTTCAAGCAAGTCTGGCAGAGACCTGTTTTTCCACTGCTTATGATGCCAAAGTTACCGAGACAAACGTCATAATAGAAAACAAAAATTGCGCTCGCTAATTACCCTCGATGAATCATTAAAACTAACACGTCACGCCACACTTTCAGAGTAACGTTTCTTTGCTTTGACGTAATAGATTGCACGAGGCTTTAGAAGAGATCGAGGTTCTAAAACAAGCGTCTTCAATTTAGCTGCCTCGACTGCAGGACATTTTCAGTAAAATACAAGTAAGTACAGAATGTAGGATAAACAGAATACTACATAGCTTGCTGTGTCGTACCAGATTTACACTCGTTGCTTTTTCAAACAGTGAACAGCTCGCTTTCGCTCGCAGTTCAATATTTAAACAAGTCGCGTAAGGCGAAAATACAACATTTAGTCAAGTAGCTGTCGAACTCACAGAATGAAACTGAACGCAATTCAATGCAGCAAGACCGTGTACTCGTAGCATCGTCAGTCCACTGCTCACGGCAAAGGCAGTGACATTGACAAGAAGAGCGGGGTAGTAGTTGCGCTGAGAATGATAGCACGCTTTTCTGTACCTCTCTTCGTTTTAACTTTCTGAGCGTGTTTTTAATCCAAACATATCATATTTATATGTTTTTGGAATCAGGAACCGACAAGGAATAAGGTAAAAGTGTTTTTAAATTGATTTCGGCAAATTAATTTTGATAATAATTTTTATATATTTAATTTTCAGAGCTTGTTTTTAATCCAAATATAACATATTTATATGTTTTCGGAATCAGCAACTTATGGAGAATAAGATGAACGTAAATTTGGATCGTTTTATACAAAAAATAATTTTGTTACAATTTTCAGATTTTTAATGACCGAAGTCATTAATTAATTTTTAAGCCACCAAGCTGAAATGCAATACCGAAGTCCGGGCTTCGTCGAAAATAACTTGACCAAAATTTCAACCAATTTGGTTGAAAAATGAGAGCGTGACAGTGCCGCCTCAACTTTCACAAAAAGCCGGATATGACGTCATCAAAGACATTTATCAAAAAAAATGAAAAAAACGTATGGGGATATCATACCCAGGAACTCTCATGTCAAATTTCATAAAGATCGGTCCAGTAGTTTAGTCTGAATCGCTCTACACACACACACACACACAGACAGACACACACACACACACACGCACATACACCACGACCCTCGTCTCGATTCCCCCCTCTACGTTAAAACATTTAGTCAAAACTTGAAAGAAAACAAAACAGGAGCAGAGTGATAAGATAGGAATACAGAGACATATTTCTTGGGACTTGACCCTTGCAGGTAGGTGGACTGAAAGTAGTGTGTGAACAGAACAGAACCAATTCTGTCTGTTTACCATCGCATGAAAGCAGGAAAGAGATCGTCGTCAGATTGAATTACAATAACATTAACATGCTTCCATTTGAAACTTCGAGGTCTTCATCGGGGATTGACGCCCGACAAAAGCTAATTGAAGCCCGACGGGTTAACTCGGGGCTATGCCTATAATAATTACACATTAACATGCTTCCATTTGAAACTTGATGAAGACCTCGAAGTTTCAAATGGAAGCATGTTAATGTTATTGTAATTCAATCTGACGACGATCTCTTTCCTGCTTTCATGTGGTTGTAAACAGACAGAATTGGTTCTGTTCTGTTCACACACTACTTTCAGTCCACCTACCTGCAAGGTCAAGAAATATGTCTGTATTCCTATCGTATCACTCTGCTCCTGTTTTGTTTTCTTTGACACACATTTTCACTTCTTTTTTGACGGGTTTCTGGACAGCAAACTCTAAAACAAATTCTTTTCATCACAAAAGCGATCTTTGGAATTGACTGACGTAGTCCAGAAGATTTCATACATCAACTTACGTCACGTATTCGACGTCATCACTTCGCATACCTTATGGTCTCGGTATTTCGTTGGCCTTCATATTTCCTATTTGTAAAATGACCCTCAAAGCTAACCGAGACTAGTTGAGGTTGTATCAATGCGCCTCGCCAGCAGGTTGTTAATGGATTTTTTAGCTAGTGGTTATCGACAATTAATGACCGGTAATTTTTAATGAGTTGGGGCATTCTGACCAATCACAGGATCTGTTTCATTAAAACGCAAACTTGATTGAATTACAATGTGTAAATATTACAAGGACAAAAGTATAAGATACCTGTCTGCAGAGGTCCACCGTATCATCCCTCAACCGTCTGTCGTACACTTCTGGTTTTTGCGTCACGATTTTGAATATGTCCACCCTCGTCTTTCCTTTAAATGGCAACTGTAAAAGAAGACAGGCTTGTATAAAACAACTGCACCTTCAACTTACAAAGCGACTAGAGGAACAAAGAAAAGTGGGGTCTTTGGTTCGTCAGTAATTTAGTTTAAGTGAGTTTTGGGCATAGGAGCTTCCGTCAGAATGCTTGGGCGGGACCTAATCAGAATAAGGTTTTCTGGACCGATACTCCGATCGACTGACCCCACCAAGGCACTTTGATAC
The DNA here is from genome assembly GCF_037325665.1 of Littorina saxatilis. Lineage (NCBI taxonomy): Eukaryota > Metazoa > Mollusca > Gastropoda > Littorinimorpha > Littorinidae > Littorina > Littorina saxatilis. Next base: position 18,108,892 of record NC_090248.1, on the reverse strand, counting down.
AAGCTCCTGTGGTTTGAGATCAATCAGAAAATGGGGGTCAGTAATGTCTTGAATGGCCGCAGGACTATTTTAATTATTCTCTGCCGTTTGAGGTGTAGTAATTCAACTCATATAATATACAAAAACCAATAGCCTGCATGGTTTCTTCCTATGATGCATGCGTGGGATTTTCTTGCTGAATTAAGTTCGCAGATTGACAAGTACGAAATTAGTTCAGCGAAAACTTATTGCTATGTGTTCAATCCGATACTACATGAAAGCTTACATGTCTGTGGTTTACATGATCGTTAAACGGGAAGAAGGGTACGTAGGGGAGGGGCTCCTAATATGGACCACCTTTTGTTTCATGCTGATAACTAGCTTGTTTTCTTGCGAAGAAGTTTCATTTTGTGTTTGGTAGTCCTTTCTTTCTTTATTTGGTGTTTAACGTCGTTTTCAACCACGAAGGTTATATCGCGACGGTTGGTAGTCCTTCTCTTAGGTTAACCGTTTGGCCTAATTAGAGTGAAATAGCTTTGATAGACATTCAGCAAAAATTAAATACAGAAAAAAATCACAAAGGGTCCATATTAGGAGCCTGGGCGCCTAATATGGACCAGTGAAGCGGCCTTCACGAATCACTGTAAAAAGCCCCCTATATTTCAAAATAACATGATACAACTTAGTGTACAAGTCAGCCTAATTAAAATATGCTCTATATTTATCTGTTTCAGGTTGATGAGAGCATTATTTGAAGCACACCGAGAAACTAAAGAAGCTTATCAAAAACAGAGTGAAAATAAGTGAAATTATCAAGTTCCACGAAAAGAAGACTTTTTGTTGCATTTTTTTTAAATCTCGAGGGCTAGTTATAGGTTATTTCCAGCAAGCTTCTTAATGAATTAATGAAAATAGCCTTTAGCTTTTATTTTCTTCGATTTGTTGGAGGTGGTCCATATTAGGGGACTCGCACATACTTTGAGATTTTGCTATTATTTTTTGTTTGCAGTAGAAACTCGGGGTCAACACTGCTAAAATGTAACAAATACGGTTTTAGCTGTCATATTTAGCAATTTGTGTGTGATAAAAGCTTTGGCTGTGGACAGAAACGAGTCCGTTTTAGGCGGCAAATTTAGAGTGAACGCTGCCAAAAGTGAAAAAAAGAGAAAAAGCCTAACGGTTTTGAGATTTCTGTTTCTGCAACTGTTTTGACATGTGCAAGTTATCCAGAGAGGGTGAATACAGCGAAAAAACTTTTTTGAGCGCTCTAGCGCCGTTAGTTTGTCAGAAGAGAAGGTGGTCCATATTAGGAGCCGGTCCATATTAGGAGCCCTTCCCCTATTTTCTTTTTTGCGGTCTTTGGCGTGGCAACATCTGAAGCTTAGCGGGTAACAGGACGGAAATATACGTTCTTTCTTGCTATCTTTGAAGAGGCAACATTTGAAGCTTAGCGACCACCCTCACTATGTTCTCCTTTGTCTGGTGTGTATCTTGTTGTGTTGGTCCACTTTAAAGACCGACATGAACCGGCCCCCATAGCGCAGTGGTTAGCGCAACGGGCTGCGGGCCAGGAGGTCGTGGGTTCGAATCCCATCAAAGTAATGTGGGGTTTTCGGGCTACGGCCGGTTCCTACCCAGAGTGGAATTGCTATGGTTGCAATGAGAAGGCTGGAACCACACAGGCGAGTGTCACTCACTTTACGAATGCGACTTTGAGGGTGCCCAGGTTGCGCTTATTAGCAACTACATGGCGGGCCAACACCGCAGGTGAAGCAGTTCTCGGGCCTGGTTGACGCCAGGATATATTATGACAGTAAGCGTAGAATGCTGCCCTGTCACGGAGTCTCATGTCGATCAGTAAAGTTCACACAGGAAAGACTTTGGCTTCAAGCATGTTTTTTGAGGTAGGATTTGACTACTGCATATTTGTGACGTCACTGACCTCTCCGTGCACCATGGTGTAGAGCATGATTCCCATTGACCAGTAGTCCACCGACTTGTTGTACATTGTGCGGTGGTGCATCTGAAAATACCCACACAGTGGTTAAAGGTACCAGTAGCTAGTCCACCGCCTTGTTGTACAGGGTGCGGTGGTGCATCCAAAAATACCCACACAGTGGCTAAAGGTACCTGTAGTTTATCGCCTTGTTGTACAGGGTGCGGTGGTGCATCTGAAAATACCCACACAGTGGTTAAAGGTACCAGTAGTCCATCGCCTTGTTGTACAGGGCGCGGTGGTGCATCTGAAAATACCCACACAGTGGTTGAAGGTACCGGTAGCTAGTCCACCGCCTTGTTGTACAGGGTGCGGTGGTGCATCTGAAAATACCCACACAGTGGTTAAAGGTACCAGTAGCTAGTCCACCGCCTTGTTGTACAGGGTGCGGTGGTGCATCTGAAAATACACACACAGTGGTTAAAGGTGCCGGTAGTCCACCGACTTGTTGTAAAGGGTGCGGTGGTGCATCTGAAAATACCCACACAGTGGTTAAAGGTACCAGTAGCTAGTCCACCGCCTTGTTGTACAGGGTGCGGTGGTGCATCTGAAAATACACACACAGTGGTTAAAGGTGCCGGTAGTCCACCGACTTGTAAAGGGTGCGGTGGTGCATCTGAAAATACCCACACAGTGGTTAAAGGTACAGTCCTTCTCACGTCCACAATCACGTTCACCAGCACAGATCTGGTCATGCTTTCACATGTGAAAAGAGCATTCAAAATAAACAGTCTGACAACTTTCTGCAAAGAGTCTAATTTTTGGGCTGAATTAATTTCACAAGTGACACATGTCGACCATAAACATTTAAAAAAAAAAAAAAAGAATCTCGTACTACACGAAAACCAGCCAGGGTGCTCTAGCTTCAAAGACGTCAGTGAATATGCTAATATTATATTTAATCTCTTTACTCATATATATATATGACCCCGCCGTGAACTTGAAACTCCACTAACTTGCAAAACTTTGCAACTTTGACATACGAGAAGAAAGTCAAACCAATTATCTACCCTGAATAGATTGTTTTGTTTTGCTACCTTGCGTATTTCGCGTGCTATGCTATTCCTCCTGATGCAGGTGTCGATCGCAAGAGTGGTCAAAAACGGGACTTTTTGCGTCATTTTTTAGGGGTATCATGACAAAAAAGTCTGCACTTTAGCAATGATTTGGTGGATTGCTTTGAAACTTTCGGAATATTTTACCAACATACTAGAGATACTTCGAGCAAAATTATGGATTGTTACAGGTGTTTGTTAAAATGTTATGCAATTTTTCGAAAGAAGTTTTTAATCTCGTCATAGGATTGTTCCCTTGGGTCCAAAAAATTAATGACTTTGCATGTCTTTAGAAAAATTATTGATACACACACTGCTAAAGTTTTATGTGCGTGTAAGCACTGACGCAAATTTGCTGGGCCTGTAAACACGCTACATATTTAAGCGATGATTCTGGTGCAACAGCGATCGATGCCCAGCCAAGCGTGACCGTAGCATGTTTTAAGAAGGCACCCAGCGTTAACAGTTATAAGCGCGAAACAGCGTGAACGTTCCATTTTTTTCTCATGTGTTTGCATGACTAGCAAATTAACGCCAGCGGCTACACGCAAATGAAACTTAGACAGAATCTGTATCAATCATTTATCTGTGGATATACAAAGTCATGAATTTTTTTAAGACAAGTGAACAATCCTATGACAAGTTTAACAACATTTTCCAAAACATTGCGTCACATCTGGATAAACAACCGTAACGATCCAAACTTTCGCACGAAGTATCTCTAGTATGTTGGTAAAATATTCCGAAAGTTTCAAAGAAATCCACCATGTCATTGCTAAAATGTAGCGCTTTTTGACATGATACCCATACAAATTGAAGTAAAACGTTCCGTTTTTGACCGCTCTTGCGATCGACACCTGCATCAGTAGGAATAGCATAGCACGCGAAATACGCAAGGTAGCAAAACAAAACAATCTGTTCAGGGTAGATAATTAGTTTGACTTTCTTCTCGTATGTCAAAGTTGCAAAGATTTGCCTATTGTGATTTCTTGTCAATTTTTCATTCGGCTCTTCCGTTTTTGTCTGGTCGATTTTGAGGGTACCCTTACTTGAGCGGCGGTCACGTGATCCCTGTAAAAGAAATATTTAATCCAAAAGGTGATCCTGAAGGTTAAGTGAACGGTCTTAACTGGCATATACAGTTTTAATGAAATGACACAGGAATTAATGCTTTAATTTGGGTTTGAAATTTGTTGCAATAATTTGTTGGCCAACTTACGAGCTTGCCTCATGTTGATTTCTAGGAAGTGTCCAGGCGGATGGCTGTTCTTATCCAGTGCCAAACCACAAAGTGTGCACAGTACTAGGAATAATTAGGCCAACAACAAAAATAGTCTGTTTACGATAACATAGGCAAAAAAAATAGGGTCGGTAGGTCGGAATTTTTTTTGATTTTTTTTTCCCAAAAAACATATTTTTAAGTTATTTTGCCAAAAAACAAATTTAATTTGTTTTAATTTTTGTTCCCAAATGCCAAAAAAAGTCTAGGGTCGCGCGTAAAAATAGGGTCGGTCGGGATACGGTAAACAGACTTTTTTTGTTTGTTGGCCTTACTCACACCGTACCGATGGTATTTTTAATTCTAGAAACGCACTGATTAATATAATAAGGTAACATTGGTAAAAGCATGGGCCGCTTCCAACAAGTAACACGCATCATCAAGTCGTAAACAATTGTTAATCAACACTTCCCACACTCTTATTATCCCCCCCCCCCCCCCCAAAGAGAAGACAGTATTCGATGTCAAAGATGAAAAGTATCGATTCAAGAAGCATGTATAAGATGCACTACAAAAACAAAATACATAAAGAAATAAATGAATAAATAAATAAATAATAATGAAGCTGTCACCTCCGGAGCCATTTCCTTGACGGTCCCAACCATGGTATCGGTGAAGTTGTTCTTCATGTTGGTCTTGGCCAGCCCAAAGTCAATGATTCGTATGTGACCATCTTGCTTTATCATCACGTTTTTCAGTCTCAGGTCCCTGCAAATGGCGGTGTGATTCAGCACAACGCCACAAAGCAAGTTTCCCCACTCCATCTGCTTAACCTTCGCCGGTGGTCGTGGGTCCGTGTGAACCCAGAAGGGTGTTTAATTGCAAATATCTCTTAAACTAGTTGGAATTTTTTTGATGAGCTTTTAAGAATGCCCCAGGCACCTAAAAAGCTCTTATGTCCTAAAATTTCAGCGAGAAGTAATTAACACAAAAAAGTCATATTTAGACTACAAACATCGTAGGGCCGTGCGGACCCATGTTTCTCAAAGAAGTAAATGAGAAGCATGGGTCCGCACGGCCCCACGATGACTTCCGTGTGTAGTGGACGGGCGAAGGTTAAACGTACAGTTCTCTCCACGTGCACAATTAGGTCCAGGCTTTACCGTGGAATAAAAACATCCTCTCACTTGGACACTCACCTAAACTCACCATCCTGTCTGCTTTCTCTGCAGGATGGGAATGTGTTTATGAATTAATTTCGTAATGTCGTAAATGACATTAGTGTTAACCTGTAGAATTCATTCAGCAACAAAAATCCCACTCTGCGTCGGAAGCAGCCAGACTGCTGCAGGGCTCACCAGACTGTGCAGGGCTCACCAGACTGTGCAGGGCTCACCAGACTGTGCGTCCCCGCGAACTAAACGCACAAGAACCCCAAAACACAAACAAGAAATTCTTGAAGGGGATCCCGCGACGCAGTAAAATTGAAAGTGACGAGCGGGACCCAGGACGCACTAAGTTTGCGTTATCATGCGTTCCATCGCTACTGATTTTCACACTCTTGTCGTCAACTAGTTTCAATACAGAATGGACAAGAAGGTACACTTGGCTAGATTTGTGAAGACGATAACATTTTCTGCCAGATCTTTACCGACGCGAATTCACGATGTAGGCTAAATCTCACCGATATGACAATTAACGTTTAGTGAATTATGTCTCGCAAAACTTCCAAAAGTCCTCCTGGTATTGGGACCCTCTAAAGTTCCACTGAACAAATTAAAAAAAAATGGTGTCCCAGCAACCTCCAGGTAGAGCGTTAGTGGGGAGCCCCGCTGTTGACATTTGGCAGGTGCCGATGGGGTGGGATGGACTTACCTTATGTGTAAGGTTGAACAGAACCTGCTATTCTGACTTCGTCATGTGACAGACATTTTCTTCCACACGAGATTACTGTTGATGTCTAACGAAGCCGTGAGGCTGAGTTAGACATCAACTAACCGAGTGTGGAAGAAAACTCTGTCACACGACCATGTCTGAATACCATTAATGTCTCACAGCTTCAACAGAGGAGAGAACAAACACGTTTTACGTACTCACGCTTTGACAAGCTAACCACTGGGTGGCCGAGTGGTAACGCACTTGCGCTCGGAAGCGAGAGGTTGCGAGTTCGACCCTGGGTCAGGGCGTTAGCAATTTTCTCCCCCCTTTCCTAACCTAGGTGGTGGGTTCAAGTGCTAGTCTTTCGGATGAGACGAAAAACCGAGGTCCCTTCGTTGTACACTACATTGAGGTGTGCACGTTAAAGATCCCACGATTGACAAAAGTGTCTTTCCTGGCAAAATTGTATAGGCATAGATAAAAAATGTCCACCAAAATACCCGTGTGACTTGGAATAATAGGCCGTGAAAAGTAGGATATGCGCCGAAATGGCTGCGATCTGCTGGTCGATGTGAATGCGTGATGTATTGTGTAAAAAATTCCATCTCACACGGCATAAATAGATCCCTGCGCCTTGAGTCCGAGTCTGGAGATACGCGCGCGATATAAGACTTCATATATAACATAACTTCAGCCATGATTGTGGAGAGATCTACTTCTTTCATGGAAGTGACTGAACAACTATGAATGACGTTTCGGTTTGTGCGAATGTAGTCACAGTCTGTTTCGTTTGAAGCATCGATTTCTTGATGACGTCTTTCTGTGTCTGAATGCGCAAATAGTTTGTTATTTATGCTCACTTTGTCTTCTCTGTACACAACTCTGTCCTTCATAATTCAGACTGACAGGCCCCATGAGCAAACCACTTTTCAATGGCAGCTAAACTCGCGTATGGAAACAGTACTGTCGGCTGGGATGCCGTTAAAGGACCAGACCACGCTGTTTTAGCGTCAAAAACGCTTCGAATCGTGTTCCTGCGCGACCGAACACTTCCCGATGTTTGCAGTTAGTTAGAAAACCACTTTCTTACCGTCTTCAACAATGTTTGGTTTACTTCGGAATCTTCTAAGGCCGTAATCCGACGAATTTTGTGACCGAAGCGACGGATTTCTTCTCCAAAACGACCCGCCATTGTGCCGCGTGATCTTCGCGAGACTGGCTTATGAATAAATTATCCGTGACGTCACACCGTGTGGAGATGGTAGTTTACCAACATGACAACAAGCGTAACTGCAGACGAAATTGAACCGTACATGTTCGAACTACCGGTTTCTCTCCTCGAATCAAGCATGAAAGATGAGGGCGGAGGCCACTTCCAGCAGTAGTGAAACAGTGACGATGAAAATTGCGACACTGTTTGTCTCAGCGATCAAAGGTAAACACGCCCGCTCTCTGTGCTGAACTTATCGTCTGCTTTCGAGTCTGTGCTATTTTTTTCACTCTCGCCTTGTCAACGCACTCGCGAATAAGTGGGATATTGTTTAAGTGTTCATGCATTGCATTCACGAGTAAAAGAACAACAGCTCATCGCAGTTTTAACTGTTCTTGATTATTTCAGAGACTGGTGTCAGAGTGGCCACTGTACCTGTTGTATTGTGTGGGAGGGGCAGATTTGAGAGAGAGAGGAAGCTAGCCTGAGGTACATTGTAGAATGAAAACTTGCAGGGGAGCAAGAATGCATCACCAGCCACGAAGGTGTACATACAACTTTTTTTGAGGTGCCTATATTTGTTTGATTGTTAAATGTATGTATTTGTTGTTGTTTTTAAAGGCTATCAAGAAAACTGTTGTCATTTAAATTTGTAACACTCAGTCACATATAGTTTCACACACACACACACAAGATTAACTCACTTGCATGCCCACAGAAGAAGTTTGCTCTTCACATTGTTCTGTTGTTGTTTTTATAATGTAATCATTGTAACATCAACACTCAGTAATAACCAATATTACAACACAATCACTTTTTCATCAGAACTCACTCACATACTACATGTATTAAACCCTGGTTTATGGACACTTGCATTTGTACTTTGCATGGGAAAGCAGCCTGAATTTCAGGTGAACTTTAATAAAAGAAGATTTATATGTATGTTGCTCTAGATGCATGTTTTAATAAATAATAATGACATTCAGGAAAGTAAAAGGACTGTTGAAGTTTGCTGTTGTAAAATGTCTGATGATTAGGGTTCTGTTGCACATTTAGTGAATTGACTGTACCAATTGCTGTTATTATTTACACCCAATCAGTGCATCCACATGATATTATGTAGCTTAAATTAAAGAAAATGTTTTGATGTGTTCAGAACATACCAACAAGTTGCACACTCACTGACTTTCCGAAAGAACAGGAAAGTTCTTCCTGCCTGTCTGGTCGCTGCCATCAGAGACCTCTTTCTGTCACAGAGCTACACAGGCTTCAAATATATATATATGTAAGATAAATAAAAGGTACATTACAACTCTCAACTGCGGGGTGTGTGTGTGTGTGTGTGGGGGGATGTGCATAACCATTGCATACTTAAGGTCGGCTTAAACGGCAAACAGAAATGTGGAGCTTGCGTAACAATTCTTGCTTTGTCAGATTTGGAGATAGGCAGCCTCAGTCTATATAGTTGGTCGCCAGTTGGGGCGTCCTGCTTGGTGACAACTTGAGCTTTGTCAACTGGTCTAGCTGTAGCAGTCAAAGTCTGGGCACTGTTGCATTGTAGTCTTGCTGTGTATGCAGAGCTTTGTTGTAGCTGCCATAGGCCAGTGTTGCCATAGGCCAGTGTTAGGATCACCACCCCCTCAAACAGCTCGTTCAGTTAACCTGATGCCTGTTTTAGACAGATAAAAAAGTTACCACAATCAGCAGAACTTTCACTGGAGAAAGGGCATAATTCTTTATTAATCATAATGTATTTATTTTTATAATGTACAAACTAGAGTATGTATACATGTGGATATGTGTGTGATGGTGCTGGTATGGATATGTGTGGTTTGGGTTATGTGTGTACTGATGTGTACATTTTATGTGTTTTGTATGTTTTGCGAGTGCGATTTTATGTGATGTTATTCTGTACACCAGCCAAAACAAAATGTCTGGTATATTAGATAATAAACGCACCTTTAAATTTATTAGCGACTACACCCCGTCACCCTCCAGTCCCCCTCCCCCCCATTACACCCTACACTTTTAACATTGTATAAAAAATCATGCCCCAATATAGGTCCCTAGTTACCTGGGAGGACGTTAAGCTCCATAATCAACATCAACAACGTATTGAATTGAATTGAAAAGCTGGGGTTAGGAGGTCTAACTTCTTGAATTAAAGTGGTTTTTTTCTCAGGTGCATGTAGTTTTTTATTTGCTTGAAATCATGGTGTATTCTGGTTGTAAGAGAAGAGTCAATTTCCTTGTAAGCCTGCAAAATTAAGATTTGTCATTTTTGAAGTAGCCTACATTTTTGTAAGAGTCCAAAATAGTCCAGGATAAGGAGGAAAAACATAGGGTGGGTCAGGAAATCTGAAACATTGCATAGTTTTGTTTTGCCTTATGTAGACACAAAAAGTACTTAGAGCACTTTTCCCCCCCCAAGAGAGCATAGCTTAGTTTTAATTATTTTAATGCCACTGTTAGCAAGAGGAGTACTACAGACAGCAATCAAACAGTGGGTTTTTTCTGTAGACATTGTTATTTCTGTTTAGGTGTTTCAGTAGTTTTCTATGCGGATAAATCATGCTGCATGATCACTAGAAACAATCCAGCTCTGTAGCATGCAAGTTTTTTAAAGGTTTTTTCCCCCATGTTACTCTGAGAGAAAAAAACAACCCACAGAGATAAAGTTGAACTGGCAGTTTGACTGAAGCAGTGGTAATAACACAGAGTGCTCTTCCTACAATCAATTTTTTTATGTGGATGATGATGTCCATACATGTACTTGGTTGTATTATTTTGCTAGACTATTTGTTTCTGTTAGATATATCTGCTCACATGATTGTTGTTCATAATTTCACATTACATTTACTGCTGATCAAAATGTATTGTTGGAATAGGTCTGCTTAATATTCTGACTGCAGTTTTGTAATAAAATCAAATAACACAGATGTTTTAAGTATCAAAGTGCTTTTCACACACACACACACACACACACACACACCCACACACACACACACACACACACACTCACACACTATGAGTATGACTGCAAACATGAATTTGTACTTGTATTAATTATAATTACTGTATTACAGAACCTGATCTGAAAAAAAGGACAACAGCAAATTATTCATGCAAGCTTGCTGTATTAACGATTTCTTTATCTATTTAATACAACACTGAATTAGATAACAACTATAACAACGTGTGTGTGTTTGTGTGAATGTCTATGTGTATATGGACGGACACTGATTAAACCTGAGACTCATCGATTACCCAGGTGAGTGTAAAAGAGGGAGAGAGAGAGGGAACTTTAAGGTGGGTGCATGGGGACGGACATGTAGTAACAGATATATGTTTTAATCTGTAATCTTAACACATGTGCTTAAAATTAGGAACAGATTCCATTCCACTACAAATACTGTCAGTCTGACAAAAACGCCCAGTGACACTGAACCCCTATCCCTTACAGAACACATTCAGTATACATGTACTCACTTCCTTTCGTCTGCGTTTAGTGAAAGCAGATCGTTCTGATGACATTGGTATCCGGTTTCTGACCTCCTGTGAGTGGTCAACAATTGTCGGAACTGGAACTGCGTTAGGCAACAGCTGTTTTGTGTGTGCCAGGTTTTCTTGCCGGCTTAACTGCGTTCGCATTGGAAGAAAGTGTCGCGAAACACAGCACATCGTGTTGGCCGTTTCCAGTTAATCAGTCTTGCTGCAGAAGTTGTAAGCCCATCGGAAAAAGGTGACAACTGATGCCTGAACCTTTTTTCTATACTTCATAGCTATCAGCAGCCGTGCGCATTCCTTCGGCGTGCTGTTGATGCTCGATTTAGGCAAACGCCCACTTGAGCGTAAGCTGTAACTTTCGGTTTCCAAACACCAAATGACGTCACAGCCGGTTCTCGTCTACTGGCGGCCATTTCGAAGTCTCGTTTAGCAGACGAATTTGGCGGAACGTTTTTAATTAAATCACAATGATTAAGCTACGAATCGGTGAATTTCTTTACATTTTTGGAATCTTTAGGTGCATGTCTCTAACCTTCAGTCATCGATTAGTGGTTCTAATAACCTTTAAAACAGCGTGGTCTGGTCCTTTAATTTGCAGCAATCTCAGTGTTGAAGAATGTGTAAAGAGAAGAAATGAGTTAAAGCGGGAGAAATGAAAGCCATGTGTGCATTTAAGAGCTTTTGGGGGAACGATTGCGAGTTTGACTCCGTTCTTGCCATGCTCCAAAGAATACGTCAATACTGCCAATACGTCCCAGTACCATTGTGTCCCAGTACCATTGCGTCCCAAAACAATGCCGTCTCATTGCGTCCCATTAAGCAATCCCATTGGGTCCCAATACCATTGGGTCCCAGTGCCATTGCGTCCCGTACCATTGCGTTCCAACAAAACTGCGTGTCGATGGGTCCCAAGAAAATTGCATCTCGATACGTCCCATAAAGGAATCTCATTACGTCCCCGTACCATTACGTCCCAACACAATTGTTACTTGAGCAATGCTTGAACGCTGCGGTGGGCAGTGTGTGTGGGTGTGTGTGTGTGTGGAGGGGTGAATGGGTAGGTGAGGTGGGCACAGTGAAGTGTGGGCCGCGGAAGAGGAGACCCGCGGAAGGGGGGATGGGGTACGTGATCATCGTGGTCAGACTAGGGGAGAGAAGGGATGGGTGGGTGTGAACAGTGATTAAGGATGGAGAAGAGATAAATAAATAAATAAATAGACATACACACAATCTGTTAAACGCATTGATTTATGAGATATTTCGTTGGTCAGACAATTTTTAATTCATTATATTTTATAATCTGATGAAAGATGACAGGTCCCTTTTTTAAGCAAGACCTTTAATTCAAGAGTCAAAATTTATTTTGATTTTGAGTGACACGTAGAAGATAACATATTGTAACAAGTATTATTACCCCTTTTTTTCCTTCATAATTTTTCATAAAGAAGAAATGTACTGTCTGATTGTGCAGTTTCCAATAATTATTCTGTGTTTGTCAATTATTGTTCTCCAGTCACACACAGAGAGAGAGAGAGAGAGAGAGACTCAGACTCAGACTCAGACTCAGAACTTTATTACAAAAGGATAAAGGTTTTAGGCAAAGCCTATTCTTCCAACCTGTCCTTTATACAACACATACAGACAGACGCACATTACAAATATAAATTCAATCATATAAAATACAGAAATACATTGTACAGAATGCAACACAATGTGCATTTAAGGAATTACATAAGGAGAACTCAAAAAATTACAAAATTACATTGACATAGTTATATCTTTCATTTGGGAATAAGTTGCTCCGATCAGCTACACATCCGTTAACATTAGTATACAAAATGTTTAACAAAATAACAATCGAACAAGACATTTTATTCACGAGAGAGAGAGAGAGAGAGAGAGAGAGAGAGAGAGAGAGAGAGAGAGAGAGAGAGAGAGAGCGAGAGAGAGAGAGAAAGAGAGAGAGACAAGACAAGACAAGACAAGACAAGACAAGACAAAGACAAATTCTTTATTAACGAGAGTAATGGTATAAGCAAACAGGTGGGTTTTTTTTACTTTGTCTTCTCTATACATAATTAGTCTTCTCTGTCCTTCATAATTCAGACTGACAGGCCCCATGAGCAAGCCACTTTTCAATGGCAGCTAAACTCGCGTATGAAAACAGTACTGTCGGCTGGGATGCCGTTAATTTGCAGCAATCTCAGTGTTGAAGAATGTGTAAAGAGAAGAAATGAGTTAAAGCGGGAGAAATGAAAGCCATGTGTGCATTTAAGAGCTTTTGGGGGAACGATTGCGAGTTTGACTCCGTTCTTGCCATGCTCCAAAGGGGGTCATGCCAATACGTCCCAGTACCATTGTGTCCCAGTACCATTGCGTCCCAAAACAATGCCGTCTCATTGCGTCCCATTAAGCAATCCCATTGGGTCCCAATACCATTGGGTCCCAGTGCCATTGCGTCCCGTACCATTGCGTCCCAACAAAACTGCGTGTCGATAGGTCCCAAGAAAATTGCATCTCGATACGTCCCATAAAGGAATCCCATTACGTCCCCGTACCATTACGTCCCAACACAATTGTTACTTGAGCAATATGCTTGAACGCTGCGGTGGGCAGTGTGTGTGGGTATGTGTGTGTGTGTGTGAGGGGTGAATGGGGAGGTGAGGTGGACACAGTGAGGTGTGGGCCGCGGAAGGGGGGACCCGCGGAAGGGGGGATGGGGTACGTGATCATCGTGGTCAGACTAGGGGAGAGAAGGGATGGGTGGGTGTGAACAGTGATTAAGGATGGAGAAGAGATAAATAAATAAATAAATAGACATACACACAATCTGTTAAACACATTGATTTATGAGATATTTCGTTGGTCAGACACTTTTTAATTCATTATATTTCATAATCTGATGAAAGATGACAGGTCCCTTTTTTTAAGCAAGACCTTTAATTCAAGAGTCAAAATTTATTTTGATTTTGAGTGACACGTAGAAGATAACATATTGTAACAAGTATTATGACCCCTTTTTTTCCTTCATAATTTTTCATAAAGAAGAAATGTACTGTCTGATTGTGCAGTTTCCAATAATTATTCTGTGTTTGTCAATTATTGTTCTCCAGTCACACACACACAGAGAGAGAGAGAGAGAGAGAGAGAGAGAGAGAGAGAGAGAGAGAGAGAGAGAGAGAGAGAGAGAGAGAGAGAGAGAGAGAGAGAGAAAGAGAGAGAGACAAGACAAGACAAGACAAGACAAGACAAGACAAGACAAAGAAATTCTTTATTAACGAGGGTAATGGCATAAGCAAACAGGTGGGTTTTTTACATCCAGCCCTCGCCCATGGGAGGGTTTAATCTAATGACAATACGTTTAAAAAATGTTAGAATATGAATCAAAGAAGTAATAACAAGCAAACAACCAAACAAACAAACGATTTACAGACAAAACAAACAAACAAAAACATACTTACAAACGAACATAACATAAGAGAGAGAGAGAGAGAGAGAGAGAGAGAGAGAGAGAGAGAGAGAGAGAGAGAGAGAGAGAGAGAGAGAGAGAGAACTCAGAATGGTTTATTATATTAAGGCCACAGAGAGTGAGAGAGAGAGAGAGAGAGAGAGAGAGAGAGAGAGAGAGAGAGAGAGAGAGAGAGAGAGAGAGAGATGGTTGGTTGGTTTGGTTTATTCACATAGGCCATTGCCCCTAGTGAAGGGGTGTGAACAAAAGCAAAGACATTGAATCATTTTTACATTCAGTCGACTCAAAACAGTGCATATTTTTCTCAAAAGTGGATAACAGATACATCAATGCAGACATCTACATACAAAATTATGATAACAGTGTTTCTCGTATCTTAAATGCTTTATACAAATATAAACATAAATCACGTACAGTTTTTTCATGTGTTGAAGCTAAAAGAAGGCTGAGTCGAAAAGCACTTGGTTGCCTGTAATATTTCAGTGGGATGAATTTTTCTCTCAATTTATGGAAGTATGGACAGACAAGAACAAAATGGACTTCATTTTCCAGTTTATCTTTACAAAAGGGACACATGTAGTTATTAACATCATAAACTTTTTTGTAACGATGAGTGTGAACGTAACGGCAATTTCAGAGATCCCTAACCTAAACCTTATCATCATGAATCTTAAATGTCTGTCAATATTGAACAAAAGGTAAGGTTTGATCTCAGGAACAGTACAAAATGTTCTATACACAGAAAATCGTTCACTATTTTGAATATGAAACTCCCAGTCTTGCCATCTGCATGCAATTAATCTATCTTTCAAAACATACAAAAACTTGTTTTCGTCAACAACACCTTGATTCAACCACACAAAACCATATCCTAACTGATACAATTTACAACGCACATTTGACGCCCAATTCGATTTACCATTCTCATCCATCCTGTACAGCATTTTATATGATTTATGAGGCAATCTATGCTCAGACATTCTCAACAATTTCAACCAATATTTAATACATTTCAATATTGAATTTACGTACAAAGGGTACCTGTTAGTTTCTCCATATACCAAATCGTTTGGTGTACGCATTTCTAAACCCAGAAACTTTTTCAATGCAAATAAATGAACCTTTTCACATTCTATGGCTGCTTTATCTAAGCCCCATAACTCTGCACCATATTGTGCAATAGGTTGCACTTGTGCATCAAATAGCTTTAGAAAAACATCCAAACTAGTATTATTAATCATGTATAACTTATGTGAAATCGACAACAAAGCTTGCTTAGCTCTACTTGCAAGGTCTAAGCAGGCAGCCGTAAAACTAAGCCTGGTCGAAAAAAAGTATTCCAAAATACTTATATGCATTCACTACAGGTAGAACATTCCCTTCATAAATCCATCTTTCTCTGGCAGCCAAATAGCCCCCCTTCCTAAAAAACCACAATATTACTTTTACTCATATTTACTTTCAACTGGAGGGAACGAGCTGCCTTGTCCAGATTATTTAATTGGTTTTGTAAACCAACCACAGTTTCTGACAGCAATATCAAATCGTCAGAGAGAGAGAGAGAGAGAGAGAGAGAGAGAGAGAGAGAGAGAGAGAGAGAGAGAGAGAGAGAGAGAGAGAGATCTAGAGAGAGAGAGAGAGAGAGAGAGAGCGAGAGAGAGCGAGAGAGAGAGAGAGAGAGAGAGAGACAAGACAAGACAAGACAAGACAAGACAAGACAAGACAAGACAAAGACACATTCTTTATTAACGAGGGTAATGGCATAAGCAAACAGGTGGGTTTTTTACATCCAGCCCTCGCCCATGGGAGGGTTTAATCTAATGACAATACGTTTAAAAAATGTTAGAATATGAATCAAAGAAGTAATAACAAGCAAACAACCGAACAAACAAACGATTTACAGACAAAACAAACAAAAACATACATACAAACGAACATAACATAAGAGAGAGAGAGAGAGAGAGAGAGAGAGAGAGAGAGAGAGAGAGAGAGAGAGAGAGAGAACTCAGAATGGTTTATTATATTAAGGCCACAGAGAGTGAGAGAGAGAGAGAGAGAGAGAGAGAGAGAGAGAGAGAGAGCCAGAGAGAGAGCCAGAGAGAGAGACAGAGTGAGTGAGCGAGCGAGTGAGCAAGAGAGAGCAAGAGAGAAAGAGAGAGTCACACACACACACACACACACACACACACACACACACACACTGAAACACACACACACACACGCACACACATACACAGACATACATATACACACACAAACCAGGAGTGAGAGCGAGAGAAACAAGAGGCGAAGCCTTCAAGGCTCACGTAAGAAATCAAACAGTAACACAAACTCAATCACTCCGTCACACATATACACACACAATAAGCATAGGTGACACGGTGCAAGAGTGCGAGACACTAGATCTAGATCTGTCTGTCTGTAGCCTACTTACAGGGACACGACTGCCAGATGGCCAGATCGACACTGCGCTTTCGACAGCGCTTCCTCGCGCAGACACTGGAAACACGCTGTGCAGATTAACCTGTAGGAAATCTCCTTTGGTATCTTCTTTATCTATTTTTCTGGAGCTACGAAACCGAACAATGTGAAATCATGAGTCGTCTTCTCCGAATCGGCGAACTGCAGCTCGGTGATAACTGTATCTATACCACAATCCTTCACGCGATCTGACCTAACCTTGACCCCTGACCTGGTCTACATACCACACACGACACAAACCAGTCAGGTGTTTTTACTCCCGGGCCCCCCACCACCCGTTTTCTTTGGATACACACTTTAACTACATACGTGCCGACGAAATGTTGATCATTGCTTCAATACTTTGAAGCTGTTGTTTGAATAATAACCAGGTAAAATTAGTATTTCGGTGTTCAGTCAAATGTTAAAGTTTCTACCACAGACATACACACATACATACGCACGCACGCACGCACAGACAGACAAAAGTTAGCATCGCATAGGCTACACTTACGTGAGCCAAAAATGAGAAAGAGAGAGTCGTCAGTAAGTAGTGGTATTGACACGTAGCGATAATGACAGGTAGCGCTTAAAGATGTAGTGCTGTCGACACGTTGTGATAATGAACGAATGATAGCGACTTATCGACAAATTATTTGTAGCACTAATCAACGTAGCGATAGCGGCACGTAGCACAAATGACACGTAGGACAAATGACACGTAGCACAAATGACACGTAGCGCTAGCGATACGCACCCGGAACCTATCGATACATTTTTTTGGTCAATGTCCGTCCACATGTTTGTCCGACATCACCGGTACACATCTTTTTATTTTATTTTTATTTGTGAAATACTGCTATGTACCGACACGTTTTGTAATAAAAGTGCGTTTTGTAATAAATTTATTACAAATCGTGTTCGGCTAACACAATTTTTATTACAAATCGTGTTGAACGCGTTTTGTAATAAAAATTGTGTCATCCGAACACGATTTGTAATACATTTATTACAAAACGCACTTTTATTACAAAACGTGTCGCTACACTGCTACAGTAACATCTCAGAAATTAAATTCACTAGTATTGGGACTTAATGGTACGGGGACGCAATGGCACGTAATTGTATTGGGACCTAATGGTACTGGGACGCAATGGTACTGGGACCCTATGGTATTGGAACGCAATGGTTCTGGGACGCAATGGTACTGGGACGTAATGGTACTGGGACGTAATGGTACTGGGACGTAATGGTATTGGGACGTATTGACATGTAGCCCTCCAAAGCGTGTAACATACATTATCCCATGACCTGCCTCTTTGTCTCTGTTAGCTGAGGAGGTGATTATTCTGAATATTCCATCACAACCATATGGATATCCCATCACAACCGAGTTTCGATCTCAACTGTCATTGGTCATTGTCTTTGATTTCAGAGTACAATTGAATAATTTATAGAGGTCATCTGCATATTCAGAGTTTACAGATGGACTACTTTTTTCAACATACGACTGAAATATTTTGTGGTGTCAAAGTCAATATTACGTATAGGTACAGGCCTACATGTGTCAATATTGAGAAAATAAAGAATACTTCATACGATACGCACATTCTGCATGGATTTAAAGAGCGGAGTCGAGATATTTCGCTGGCTGAAGCGACTGCATGGTCAAAGGCATGTTCAACGAGTATCGCGAGTGGGATCAAGGGACGATACTCCCTAATTTTTACATAGACAGCCATCTGCACAGAACCGTGAGAGAGAGAGAGAGAGAGAGAGAGAGAGAGAGAGAGAGAGAGAGAGAGAGAGAGAGAGAGAGAGAGAGAGAGAGAGAGAGAGCGCGCACAATCAAAACACAACCCAGTCACCTGGTAGTTCAAAAACTCAATCTGAAACTGACATCGATTGTCGAAGGCATGCCTGCGGTGCATAACTCTGGAAAAGTTGTCGTAGCTGGGAACCCGTTGAGATCCATTACAACGCCAAAAAAAGTATCAGAAGACTCACCATGAAGTCAAATCAAACGTTAGGTTTTCTCATTTGGTTATTTGCTTTGGCTTTAAGTGTATTGCTTCGATTGATAGCTGAATCTGCTTGCAACCGTGCTGTTCAAGACTGTTCGAACTGTCGTCTGCTAGACGGGCTTGTGTGAATCCGAGTCGAGTCAACTGCGGGGTTCAGCGACACTGAATGAGGGAGTGGCACCAAAATGAAAAGAAGAAGACGAAAAAAAATTGGAGATACAGTTAAGATATATGGGGAAGAGGATGTGAGGTGTTAGATGTATCCAACCTTAGGTGTTCAAACTCAAGACCGGGACAAAGTAGAAAGCGATGTACCGCGACCGACTCTCAGTGCCGACATACAACTTCCAAGCTTTATTGCTTAACGTCTACAACAGGCGAAGTATTGAAGCTTTGGCTCACCTAAACCCGACGACTGAATATGAAAGTGATCCACGTGTGAAAACCAAAACAGAACAGCGCAATGACAGCCAACATTTCTATCCCCGACTGACAAACAGTAACACTGCATGCGAACTGACTTGGGTCAACGATCAAACCAGCACGGCCCGAACTGAATTTGTTGCGCTGCCATTATCGTGCGCAATTCTGGTAAAAATATAAACCCGGTATGCCGAATTGAGTATAACGAAAGCCGATGTCAAAATATACACAGGGATATTTTAAAATGACTTTCAAAATGTAAAAGCAGATAGCAGACCTTTTTACAAGCAATATGAATGACTGAATGTCCACATACAAGTCGAATGACGCCGTCCATTATGCTGACAAATGGGAACTAGCTTTGCGCATGAATTCATTGACATGAATTTCGACTGCGGAGGCTTTTGGCAAGCTGAAAACAGGCACGGGCAGGTTTTAGTGGAAAAAGTAAGTGTTTTTAATGAAAACGTCGGAGTAATGGGATAAATAGCTTACACACCTCGTCCTGAATATCTTGCATATTTTCCCTCGGGTCGATTTTCATGTATTACCTCGCCAAAGGCTCGGTAATACATGAAAATCGACCCTCGGGAAAACTATGCAAGATAATCAGAACTCGGAGTGTGTAACCTATATATCTTGCACACGTTTTCTGTAGTAGTGGCAAAGAAAGGAAAGCGTAAGACATATATCTACTGTGGTGTACCCGATCGCAAAGAGAGGTATCCTTAAAAAAATGTTTGAAAATATATTTCTACACACCACTTCACACCTGGCTCAGTGTTTGACCTAGAGACGATGTGCTAAATACGTGGCGCTCATGATGTCATTAGTTTATGATGAAAACAAGCTGCGTGGTCCTCTCGTCACTGAGACAGAAAAGATCTTTCGCGTGTGAGACTGAGAGAGAGAGAGAGAGAGAGAGAGAGAGAGAGAGAGAGAGAGAGAGAGAGAGAGAGAGAGAGAGAGAGAGGAGAGAGAGAGAGAGAGGTAGAGAGAGATAGAGAGAGATAGAGAGAGAGAGAACGAACGAACGAACGAACGAACGAACTTTATTACTCAAGGATGGAGATTTTAGGCTCACGCCTAGTCTTACAATCTGTCCCTGCTAAACTAAGACATAAAAAAAAAGACAATAAAAGGACAATTGTCAATCGCAATCATACAGTATTACTAATTTCAACATTACCTATACGACTACATAATGCATAATAGAACATTAAAATGTACATGTATGTCAATATAATACAAAGAAAACGAAAATTCGACTCGCACACACACGCGCGCCGCATGCCTGCAATCACGTTCGCACTCAATACAACACACACACTCACACACACACATACATACACGCACACACACACACACACACACACATACATACACACACACACACACACACATACACATATGCGCACACACACATACACACGCACGCACACACACATACACACACACACACACACACACGCGCACACGCGCACACACACACACAACAACAACTTCATCATCATCATCATCATCATCATCCTGATCATCGTCAACATCATTATCATCATCAACAAAATATATAGAGGTTAGTGATAGCAATGCATTCTTGCTAGAAACAGTTTCAGAATGTAACTGTTCGTGACAGCAGATATTTGCAAAGCTGCGATTTGAAGTGTTTAATCGTGCTTGACCCCTTTATCTCACATGGTAGCGAATTCTAAATTGTTGAGCCCGAAAACGCTAAACTGGTTTTATATAAATCAATACGGGGTAGCGGGGAAATTAATTTGTTTGAGCCATATCTGTCTGTTGCTTTCTGAAATAATGATCGCATGTACTGTGGGGTCTCGTTTATTTGTACCTTAAACATTAAAAGCGCCTTATTAAAAAATAACTGATCTTTAAGTGATAAAAGATTAAGAATGCTAAGCTTTTAATCTGTTGATGTTTGCGGACCCGGCATGATAAGTTTGGCTGCGCGACGGTGAAGAGAATTTACTTTTTTTAAGTGAACATCGCTACAACTATCCCAAAGTGTAGATGCATAATTCAGATGAGGTAAAATATGACCAAAATAAAACAACTTGAGTGCTGAGATATCAGCGTAATGCTTTAATTTGGAGAGAAGGAACAAGTGTTTAGATAAGGTTTTGGTAACACGGTTGAGGTGGGACTGCCACTTTAATTCAGCGTCTATTGTGACCCCGAGAACACGATGGCTGGTTACTTGCTCAATGGGTGACTCATTTAAACTGAGATGAAAATTCAGAGGAGCGAGTTGGTGTTTCTGTCGTGTTGTGATCACCATGCATTTAGTTTTGCCTGGGTGTATAATCATTGAGTTTTGTTTACACCAATCAAATATGTTCAAACTCGTTTGAAGAGAGGTTTCTATAGATTGTAAACTTTTACCGGACGTGTAAAGAGACGAGTCGTCTGCGAAAAGGTCAGTAATAACCGTCTTGTCTGATATATAGAGTGGTAGATCATTAACGTAAATGCAAAATAAAAGTGGGCCCAAAACTGATCCTTGTGGGACGCCGTGCATGAGCCGTCCTATCGAAGAACGGTTACCACTGGAGACAAACTGCGTTCTGTTCGCTAAATAAGAACGAAAAAAAGGTAAGTAGAATTCGTTGCCTAAATAACAAGATAATTTCTTTAACAGAATTGTGTGATCAACAATATCAAACGCTTTCTTAAAATCGAGGAAGACGGCGCCGACTGTTTCCGAATGGTTAATGGCAGAGAGCCATGTATCGCATAGTTTAACGAGAGCTGTGTGACACGAATGTTTAGGGCGAAATCCTGATTGAGATGGAGCAAAAAGACCACGGCTTTCCATGTGCAGAAGCAAGCACTTTTGTACATGTTTTTCTAATGGTTTTGATAGAACAGACAATAGCGAAATTGGCCTAAAATTGTTTATGTCGGTTAAGTCTTTTGTTTTGGGAAGTGGAATTACTTTTGCGGTTTTAAATATTTCTGGAAACACATTTCGGTCAATACATAAGTTGTACGCATACGTAATTGGCTCAACAAGAAAGGGTAACGCTAACTTGAGTAAGGAAGCGGGTATGTTATCGGGTCCCATTGACCTTTTATTACTCAGTTTATGTCAGTCTGTCAGTCATTAAATGACAGAGAGACAGAGAGAGAGAGAGAGAGAGAGAGAGAGAGAGAGAGAGAGAGAGAGAGAGAGAGAGAGAGTGATAGAGAGACAGAGAGAGACAGAGAGAGACAGAGAGAAAGAGAGAGAAAGAGAGAGAGAAAGAGAGAGAGTGGGGGGGGCAGTTTATGTCAGTCTGTCAGTCATTAAATGACATAAATTAAAGTAGGCTCCGGCTCTTCCATTAATAGAGAGAGGACTAACCATTTGTTTGGTCTCTCTCTCTCTCTCTCTCTCTCTCTCTCTCTCTCTCTCTCTCTCTCTCTCTCTCTCTCTTTTACACAGTTTATGTCAGTCTGTCATTCATTATGTGACATAAATTAAAGTAGACTCTGGTTGTTCAATTGCTTACCTGTGCAGAATACCTCGCTGATGCAAGAAGAACAAACCCAAGCATATTTCTGCCATGTAAAACCTGAAAACGGTAACAGCTGAGAGTCAGTTATATATATATATATATGTAACCGAGTGCTGAAGCACCACAATCATGCCAGACCCCAACTCTACAATCCACAAGTGCTGCCCCCCCCCCCCCCCCTCTCTCTCTTTCTCTCTCTCTCTCTAAGGCGAACAACTCTGCAGAGTCTGCTGTGAAGGGCGACGGTAGTCTCCCTGTCACAAATATAATCTGGAAGACAGACAGAAACAGACTGAGATGCAGACCGACCAACAGACATGTCAAAACCGGTATTGTTATCATCCTCAAATGTTTTGTAGTGGACTTAAATCTAAGAGCTGCCAAAATGCAACTGACTGAGACACTGTGACAATAATTCAAACTTAATTTACAATGTTGTCCGCCGCTTTATTCTTTTGCCAAAAAGAGCACATTTAAAAGTTTATCTTGATGTGCTCCTTTATCATATAATAAATTCCATGGTTTTGAAAACATGTCTTTGGCTTTTATGGAGCACACAGTGACTCACAGCACACGTGAGGGCGTTAAACATTACTTATCATCGATCGGAGCTGAATTGTGACCTCTTTTTCTTTCAAAAGTCAGTTAATTAGTTTTAGCGCTACTTTTTTTAGCTGTAAGTGTGTCCGGAAGTGTAACGATGCAATACGTCGCTGTAATTCACAAACCTCGTATCTCAATTTTTGAGGTTTTGGAACTAAAAAAATAGTAAGCTACCTTATTATGTTGCCCGTGTGGTGATAAAAGCTCGTAGCTCCAACTGCTTTCTAAACTGAGTGAAGAAAAGTTCTTTGGAAGAAAACTCGCGTCTTCATTTCTTTGAAGTGAGCGGGCAAAAAAAAAACGCTCAAGTTAAACTTATGAGGTTTTCGTGCCACACTTTGACGGAAACAATGTCATAATATGAAAGATACGGGGTTCCTGCAGTTGTATTTTTAGCTTGCATAAAAAAAACTCGTATGTATATATACCACTTCTGGATGACTCCTTTGGATAAAAAGCTCTTATATCTCAATATTCTTTTAATTGAATGAAAATATAAACCCATGAATTGAAGTTGTATTGGAAGCAGTGGTTTTTCAAAACATTTTTTTTTTCGCTTTTCTCAAAACAGCAAAAAGTTGAGATACGAGGTTTGTGAGTTACAGCGACGAATAGCTCATATCACAGGTATATTATCTGCATGTATGATGCTCATATCCAATGTAAAAGATGTACCCAGTCATTCACAAAAGAAGGAATTTGAGGTGGACTAATTGAAGTGAGTGACTGAATGTTGCAGAATGATGTACTCACACCACCACCCGCTCTGGATGCACGCCCACCGCGCGCAGTCTTTGCTCCAGTGTACCGCCCTCAACGAACTCCATGATCAGGTACACGTGCAACTAGAAAGTAGGTCATATAAGACAGACACACGTGCGCGCCCAAGTACACATGCATGCACGCACGCGTGCAAGCGCGCTCGCACACACACACACACACACACGCACGCACCCGCGCGCACACATTATGAAAGTAGTGATTGCAATGAAACGATTTAAAAAAAATTAATGGTAGGTTATTGACACGTTTAATGTATGACAAAACAAAACGTCAATGTCATAATTGCAATGTAATCGCAATATGTTTACGTCCATCATGAGATCGTAAGTGAACAAGAACAATGACGTAAACTCCGTAACTAACATCTACGTTGTCTCACGGGTGTCTGGAATGAGGAGTGGAGATGTACGACGAAGGACGAGGCCCTGCTGTGGTTGGAGAGGATCCTGTGCTCCATGATCACCTGGTTCCTCTTGTCGTCGGTACACGTCTTGCTGATCATCTTAATGGCCACCTTCTTCTGGTTGCAACGCATCACGCCCTCCAGCACCTTACATATAGATCCACTCACTACATTTCACACTGTATCATCGTGATGGCCATCTTCTGGTAACAACGCATCACGTCCTCCAGCACCTGACGAGTAAATCAAGATATTACATTTCACACTGTATCATCTTGATGGCCACCTTCTGGTTGCAGCGCATCACGCCCTCCAGCACCTGACATATAGATCTACACATTACATTTCACACTGTATCGTCTTGATGGCCACCTTCTGGTTGCAGCGCATCACGCCCTCCAGCTCCTGACATAGATCTACACATTACATTTCACACTGTATCGTCTTGATGGCCATCTTCTTCTGGTTGCAGCGCATCACGCCCTCTAGCACCTGACACATAGATCTACACATTACATTTCACACTGTATCGTCTTGATGGCCACCTTCTGGTTGCAGCGCATCACGCCCTCCAGCTCCTGACATAGATCTACACATTACATTTCACACTGTATCGTCTTGATGGCCATCTTTTTCTGGTTGCAGCGCATCACGCCCTCCAGCACCTGACACATAGATCTACACATTACATTTCACACTGTATCATCTTGATGGCCACCTTCTGGTTGCAGCGCATCACGCCCTCTAGCACCTGACACATAGATCTACACATTACATTTCACACTGTATCGTCTTGATGGCCATCTTCTTCTGGTTGCAGCGCATCACGCCCTCCAGCACCTGACACATAAATCTACACATTACATTTCACACTGTATCATCTTGATGGCCACCTTCTGGTTGCAGCGCATCACGCCCTCTAGCACCTGACACATAGATCTACACATTACATTTCACACTGTATCGTCTTGATGGCCAGCTTCTTCTGGTTGCAGCGCATCACGCCCTCCAGCACCTGACACATAAATCTACACATTACATTTCACACTGTATCGTCTTGATGGCCACCTTCTGGTTGCAGCGCATCACGCCCTCCAGCTCCTGACATATAGATCTACACATTACATTTCACACTGTATCGTCTTGATGGCCATCTTCTTCTGGTTGCAGCGCATCACGCCCTCCAGTACCTGAAATATAGATCTACACATTACATTTCACACTGTATCGTCTTGATGGCCATCTTCTTCTGGTTGCAACGCATCACGCTCTCCAGTACCTGACATATAGATCCACTTATTACATTTTACACTGAATCACTCATTACATTTCACACTGTATCATCTTAATGGTCACCTTCTTCTTGTTGCATAGCATCATGTTTAACGTCAAGCTGTTCATCTTAAAAGCCACTTTCTTTTGATTACATCCCTAAAGACCTCCAAAACTTGATGAATGCACGAACAGACATTTCAACAAGATAACGTAACAATTGAAAGAGGCGACACGACATTAAACGCGGTTTTGCTGATCATCGTCATGGCTACTTTCTACTGGTTACCCCGCATCAGGCCCTCTCATACCTGGATAATAGATGGAAAAACATGTTGATGACCACCGGTTACACCGTAATCATGTCCTCTCCTCCTCCTCCTTATCATCATCATCATCATCATCATCATCATCATCATCATCATCATCATCATCATCATCATCATCATCATCATTCAAAGTAATTCGCACACTTGAACCAAAAGGCTAGATAGATAAATAACCGCTTCACATCGCATAGTTGGTTCAAGATGAAATTTGTTCACTGTCCACTGTTGGCATGTACGAGTCTCTTACAGTCAAACCAGCGGGGCCTTTTGTTTTCAGAAGAAATTCGCACACTTGAAGCAAACAGCTTACCATAGAAAAGAAGCCGCGCCACAAGACACGGTTGATCCTGAAGAACAGCCTGGTCGGCGCGAAACGCTTATCGTCCACTTCATTCTCTGCTACCATCTCTGAGTTCCTGCGCAGTTTTCTCACCACTCGCCCTTGGTCCTGACAAACAAGTTCCACGACCTTACTTACTTTACTTGACTTACTTTACTGCCCGTTATGCCGGTTGGCATGTAGGGCAGTATTGCACGACCTTAGTCAATTACTATACGCTGAAACTCGACTGCAGAGCCTTGTCTGCAAGTCAGGGCGGGTAAACTCTTTCACTCGACCCACCGCAAACTGAGCGGGTTTGAATGCAGAATATTTTGTAACAGAATATTTACAGAGTATATAATTATATACTACCCGTCATATAAAAGAACTATAGATATTTTTGTGATGGGACCTTTCCTTGTAAAAAAACAAAAAACTGTTATACGACTGGAAAGGCCATCCATTCTCTTACCATATTCAACAGATTCATTTTACATGAGGCAGTGTCATTACAGTGGAACCTACAGCGCAGACAACTCCCAAATCAAATTCACGAAAGCAAGGTTGCAGCGTTAAAATCAACAACAAATCAGAACAGCTAAAAACGGAATCAGTTTGGCATGTCATAGGAATGAACAATCAAATTTGTATCCAACACATCAGTCAGTTTTGTTCACCTATCTTGTCTTGTGTCGTGCTGAATCGGTGTATGCGTTTTAAGGAGTAAGGAGAAAAAAATCATCTGTACATTTCCAGTAAATCCTCATCGCATTGCCTTCAAACTTTCTTTCAACACATGATGTAAAATACACACGGTATCGTAAAGTCATTTGAGACATTATGTTAGGCGTCATACCAGAAAGATTTTTTAAGATAACACACACACACACACACACACACACACACACACACACACAGCACTAGACACAACCCTCACGTCATAGAAGTCGGGAGTGAGCACAGGATAGTCGGGTTCCCACATTTCGGGAGTCAGGTTAATTTCCGACGCCGCATCCATTCCCTGTTCCGACGAGCCACCGGAATCTGAAGACATAAGATTCTGAACTGCCCATACAGTTAAAACAATGCATGGAAAATGACCCTTTGGTTACTCTTTTAATTAATCTATATTAGCAAAAGGCCTTTCGGTGTCCGTCTGTCTGTCCCTCTATCTGTTTGTCACACGTTTGTTTGTCGGTCGATTCGCCTCAAATTTGGCTTATGTCAGACCGTTCGGCTCCGTTTTTGCATTCAATATTGGCAGATATCGATTGCTTGCCTCCCGTGTGACCCGTTCGATTACATTACGTCCTGAACTGGGCATATGGCGTTGATGATGCGGGTGGTGACTGAACACCCCCGCAAGCACACACAACCACACCCACACACACACACACACGCACACACACACACAAGCACCCCTATAACCACCAATCTTCACAAACACCCCTCCCACCCCCAATATAATATACTAGCCTTTGCCCTGGTTTCGCTCTTCCGCGCTGGGCGTCATGGCGGCCTCCATAGTGTGAAGGTGATGATGCGTGTGATGATGGACGTGATGTTGGATCTGGGCGAAAGGGGTGTCGTCGAAGATGCTGTCGCTTCTGGGGAAAGTCTTGGGCTGCGAGGATTGGAACATTGTCTCCGGGCAGAAGGATTGTTTGTGACCGGTGGCCACAGCACTGTCTGAAACAGCCCCGGAGGCGCCTGCCTGTGTCGGTGACCGTAGCAAGATCCCTGAGCTGGATGCCTTCTTCTGCGGCTGATCAAATGACAGTGTCCATGACTCATAAGGGAGACAATCAGTATTTGGTTGGAGTTGGCATTCAAATAACTACGAAACTAAGATCAGTTTATGATGGGCTGCTGTAGTAAGCTATATTAATGAAAGAGCAATTTAAAGGACAGTGAGTATTCTGAAAACAAGACAACCAGTGCTTGTTTACTATTGACTGTCAAAACAAGAAGATTCTATATATACAATTTGATAACACACATAGACACACACACACATACACACAGTCACACACACACACACACACACACGCACTCACAGGCAGAGAGACAGAGACACACAGACAGACAGACACACACACACACCGTCACACACAGACACACACGCACACACACACACAGTCACACACACACACCGTACACACACACACACACACACACACACACTCACAGACACAGACACACACAGACAAACACACACACACACACACAAACACGTTCACTGAGTGAAAGAAGGCAGCAATAGCCCTTATTTTGACTAATTCCGGAATAACTCTGTGTGGTGTATTGCTGCGTTTTTATTGGCCGTAGAAGCAGGCGAAGACACGTAGCCACTAATGTAATGGCTTAGTGAACGTGCTAAAGACACTAAGTGGAAGGTCGAGAGTTCGAATCCCGGCTGCGACTGCTGGGTTAAGGGTGGAGATTTGTCCGATGTCCCTGGTCAACTAATGTGCAGACCTGCTTGTGCCTTACCCCCCCCCCCCCCTCCTTGTGTTCACACACGCACAAGACCAAGTACGCACGGAAAAGACCCTGTAATCCATGTCTCAGTTAGGTGGGTTATACAACCACGAAAATACCAAGCATGCATCCCCCGAAAGCGGCGTATGGCTGCCTAAATGGCGGGGTAAAAACGGTCACTCATACACGTAAAAGTTGTGTGATTTTCAGCCCATGAACGAAGAAGCAGAATAGTAGAGGAACGCACTCATGATGGCAGGGAACAGTGAGTTCTATGAGCATAATATTGAGCGGACATTGCATGACATGCCCATCGGACCTCATTGTGCCCTGTGATGACATCATTGACTTATCGGCATGCAGCGGCGTGAGTTTGCCTCACTATTTTGGCAGAGCGCAACTGTTCCGCCGCCAATAAATACACCGGACAGAGTTATTGCGAACATCGTCTATCGGTATGAGACTCGTTTTGAGTGAATTGTGCGTTACCACATTCTCAAGAAGTTTTCCTCCGTCCACACTCGTTTCGTCGTTTCTGTAAAAAAAAGAAAAAAAAAACTACAGTAAAAGCCCCTTTCGAGAACACCTGAGGAGGAGGGGTAGAGAGGGGGGGGGTGGTTGGTTGGCCAGAGAGGTTCTAAGTCTACTTTGGGGAGACGTAGGTTCCATTATAGAGAACATAGTAGTGTGTGTTTATGTAGCCTACGGGTGTGGGGGGACGTGTGTGTACGTGTGTGTGTGTGTGTGTGTGTGTGTTCGTTCGTCCGTGTGTGGCGTGAGTGTGGGTGTGTGTGTGTGTGTGTGTGTGTGTGTGCGTGCGTGCGTGCGTATGTGCGCGCGTGCGTGCGTGTGTGTGTGTGCAAGAATCTTCTTTTTTTTTTATCAATAATGAACAAATTCCATAGCTTTTCTAGCGAGCATGCTCCTAAAAAGTTCTGATTACAGCGAATTATGTGAAGACATACACATTAACATTCACACCAAACCAAGGTTTAAAATAAACAGAGAAGTACGTACGGCATTTTGTCTTTTGCGACTGATTTTGACACAGAAAATCGTCTGAAATTCAGAATGTTACAGAAGTTCCAAGTTTGACAGCTTTCGTCATTTGTGTAGTGACGTCAAATTCCGACCATGACTTGGCTAGATTTAGTCTCGGACACCCTTACCCTAATAGCTGACTACCACCGAGACTGAGGGGCGTCAGTCGGCGGAAAGGGACACAGGCACTCGTTACGAGCGGGTCGGGATCAAAGTGGGCGGGGCCTGTGCGCTCTCAAGACTACTACCATAAGAAAAGACGACCGTCCATCACAAGTGACACCCAAGACATAGGCCCCGCCCACCTCGTGACGAGTGCCTGTGGAAAGGGACACCTGACAAGAGACTTCGAACACGTTCACGCCGAAGACCCGATCTCCAAGAGATAGCCTTTCCACTTCAGTTTTATCCTCCTGTTATTTGGACGTATGAATAATTACTCTGAAAATATGTTTAAAGGTACATACAAGTATGACATATCTCGCGATCAATGTTCACATTTCAATGTGTGGCTAAGAACAGAACAAGTTCGACAAAAGTATTACATACAATGTATAACTATTTTTTTTTTTTTTTAATATTTAAAAAAAAAATTCAATTGAAACTTTCCTCTGATTAATAACTTCATTGTTAAGTAATATGACGTCATATTGTCATATGAGAAACAATATGACGTCATTAATCATCATAAAAATTCATTACACTGTATGTCACGTGCCGTCATTCCATTCTTTCCATAAGCTTACCATCCCGAAGAAGGCAGTAACGTGCCGAAATGTTGATTATAGATATAAACGTACCTAACCTGAGGTTACTGGTGTGTTTTATTTTATTTTAATAACTTCATCATCAATGAAGTCTACTTGAAAATGAACAAGACTCCGAACAGGTTTAAATAAGAATGCAGGTCAGTTTTGTTGTGACCTGTGTCGTAGGGGAAGCTAGGGCTCCTAATATGGACCACTTTTTGTTTCATGCTGATAACTATCTTGTTTCTTGTGAAGAAGTTTCATTTTGTTTTTGGTAGACATTCTCTCTTAGGTTAACCGTAAGGCCTAATTAGAGTGAATTAGACACAGAAAAAAAATCACAAATGGATCTGTGAAGCGGCCTTCACGAATCACTGTAAAAAGCCCCCTACACTTCAAAATAACATCATACAACTAGTGTGCAAGTCAGACCAGAGACATACATTCTATCTATGTCTCTGGTCAGACTAATTAAAATATGCTTTAGGTTTGTCTGTTTCGGGTTGATGAGAGCATTATTTGAAGCACACCACGGAACTAAAGAAACTTATGAAAAACAGAGTGAAAATAAGTGAAATTATCAACTTCCACGAAAAAAAAGACTATTCTACATTTTGTAATATTTGTTTGAAATCTCGAGGGCTAGTTATAGGTTATTTTCAGCAAGCTTCTTAATGAATTAATTAAAATAGCCTTTAGCTTTTATTTTCTTCGATTTCTTGAAGGTGGTCCATGTTAGAGGACTCACACATACTTTGAGATTTTGCTCTTTTTTTTTGCAATAGAAACTCGGGGTGAAAACTGCTAAAATGTAACAAATACGGTCTTAGCTATCATATATATAGCAATTTTTGTGTGATAAAAGCTTTGGCTGTTGACAGAAACGAGTCCGTTTTAGGCGTCAAATTTAGAGTGAACGCTGCCAAAAGTGAAAAAAAGATAAAAAGCCTAACGGTTTTGAGGTTTGTGTTTTTTCAACTGTTTTGACATACATGTGCAAGTTATCCAGAGAGGGTGAATACAGCGAATGAAATTGTACTTTTAGCGCTCTAGCGCCGTTAGTTTGTCAGAACAGGAGGTGGTCCATAATAGGAGCCGGTCCATAAACGAAGCGCAAATAAGAAATATTAATAAAAGCAAAGAACATAGCAATAAGAAATGCAAACATCTAACAAAGCCGAGCAAGCTAAATGACAGGTCTAATGAAAAACAAAGAGGCAATGAGTCGGAAACAAGATCGCGATTCTTTCCTTCGCTGCAAGACGCAAATCTTCTGTGACCTTTGACCCTGTAACGATTTCTTTCGTGTTCTGTGTGTTGTGGGCATTGATGTTCGTGAGTCCTTGCGTAAAGCACACAGAAGGCACAGCAGGTTCAAATGACAGTTAGTTTATTCCGCCATAGGATCGGGGGGGGGGGGGGGGGGGGGAGGGCCCATACGCATGCGCGATCATGACGTACATTCATGACGTCATATTCATGCGCGTGTACATAGTCT
The DNA here is from genome assembly GCF_037325665.1 of Littorina saxatilis. Taxonomy (NCBI): domain Eukaryota; kingdom Metazoa; phylum Mollusca; class Gastropoda; order Littorinimorpha; family Littorinidae; genus Littorina; species Littorina saxatilis. The sequence goes on along the minus strand of NC_090248.1, from coordinate 18,076,673 downwards.
CGGCCATGTGCTCGCAGGCACAGTAAAACATACTCTCGTAACATCCCCTTTTCTCTAAAGAAAATTAAATAGAGCTTAAACAATGACCACGAGTTGATTACTGGAAAATAAACCACTCGTGGGTATTTGCAGCCGCTTGGTAATTCACGAGTGTGCGGAGTGAATTACCAAGCGGCTGCAAATACCCACGAGTGGTTTATTTTCCAGTAATCAACGAGTTGTCATCATTGTTTAAGCTATTTATACAAAGAACAACACGGGTCGAACATGCAGTCATGCAGACGACATTTTGTAGGCAATTTCATTTCAGCCTAATCACTCAGAGTGTCAAATGCGCGTCATTCAAATAGTCCCTATTGTTTTACTTTATTCTTAGTCTCCGACTCGTCGGCATTATACTTGTCTCGTCTAAATATCGGACTCTATTGCTACGATTAAAACACAATAGCGTTTATATAGCTATTCTGACATTACATTCTGTGTTAAAATCATGTTTTTGTCAGCAACAAGGACCAGAATGGTCCATGTCGTTGACTGATTGCAGACGACGGTTCCCTTTCCGCATGAAGCCACGGAAATAACCGAACATTGAAAAACCCACGGACATGTATTACGGAGAAAACTCGGGATAACCGGATGTTTAGCATTACGTCAATATGCTAGGAATCATATGACGTCATGACGTATCATGCTTGTCTTCGTAAATTGTATGTTCGAAAGTCTGACTTCTGTTGTGAATTCGCGTGGTGAAGACTGCGGTAAATCTATAGATGATAAGAGAACAAGGATTGTCTCAGAAGAAACGACTAAATGTTTCAGACCGGTAACTTCATTTCAACATTGCACTATATAATGGACGTTCTATGTGACAGGAGAGTTTGCTGATTTTGTGTTAAACATTGGAGAGATCGTCTGCTAGAATCAGAGATAGGTCGCTTCAGATTGCAGCTTCTGGAAATTTGCAAGGTTTGTTGCCTGTTAAAGAACTGGATTTTACACGTAATGTATGTCATGTACAGTAAGCAACAACAAAAACACACACAAAGCAAATGGCATCGTCTGTCGACTAGTCACAAAAACAAACCTGGCGAGGTATGCGTGTACTTTATACACGTCAGCCCTTGTTGTTACAGTTTTGAGTCAACGTTGTATTCTTCCGCAACAGGGTCCAATCGTCTGGGTTTCAAATGATGTCTTGTTTTAAAAATAAATTCTAGTATTGATTATTTTTTAGCCCTCTTTATTCTTACTTCGAATAATCCACGTGTGATTTTGGTGTAATCAAAGTAGTTCGTTCTAATTTCTCACTTGTCTAAAAATAATCAACTAGATTTAATCCACCCCTCGGTTGCATTACAGGAGTTGTATGTGTGAGTTTAGAGGGAGCGGTCAGCGACCATAAACTCTATTTAAACGAGACAGATATGCAGCAAAAGGAGGGGGGGAGGTGTCAGTAGAGGTAATGCAGGAGGAAGTGATAGCAGAGTCCCGTGGGAACGAATGCGGGGAATGGAAGAGGATTGGAGGGCAGGGGGGAGGTGATGAGTGAAGGAGAGCAGTCTGGAATGAAACAATGGTAACAGATAAGGGAGTCCGAGAGAGAGCGAGAGAGAGCGAGGACCGAAGTCATTAGTAGCAGCGCAGCGGCCAGCAAGCAAGTTCAGCGATTTTCAGTTCTGCAAAACTATGGAGTTCAATTTTACTTCTTGGGCAAAAAATCTGCCCCAACCTGTAATTGAGGTTCTGGAAAAAGAGGAGTTCACAAGCCTCAGTGCCTTGAAATATGCAGGAGAAAAGGACCTGGAAAGCCTTAAAGGCAGAGTAAGCCTCCCGTAAACCACCACAGATACGGTCAGGCTTTTACACACAGTACAAACACCATTTCATTTAAACACTCACCAATTGAGAACATCCTAGGTGCCCTCCGTAAAGAGCGAACAATTTTCAAAGAATTTATTTTTGCGTGGTTTATCTTACCCCTGAGCCATCGTGAACCCGTGTGATCCAGTTTTCCCTTTTCACAATGCAGTCGTCATAGTTAGTCATTTGAATGCGACTCGACGTGAGCTTATCTACAATAGCACGTTTTTTTTATGCACGAAACAACGGCTGTGGTTCACAAGAACTCTAGCGATGGCTTTTGACTGTTGAGAGGAACGGCGATTTGCACTGATAAACCGGCCGTCGTCTGCTACGACCCTTGCGTGACCCTGCTTCCGGGCTTTTTTTTTTTAACTTTCACAACTTCGAATTGTTCTGATCTTGTCTTGATGAAAAACGAATTCTTTTATGATTAAAGAATGTTTGTGTAACAAGCTGTCAATTTATTATTTAGATTTTAAAAGTTAGGTCTAGCGCAAAAACGAGGCGCCGTTGTTGTTAACGGAACAAGTCTACGAAAATAAATTCTTTGAAAATGTCTCACGCTCGACAGAAAGCAGCCAGGATGTTCCCGTTCGGTGAGCGTTCAAATGGAAGTATGCTTGTACTGTATTTAGACGCTCGGGGAGCTCTGTGATGGTTTACGGGAGGCTTACTGTGCCTTTAAGTTAAAACGAGGCCACATAGTGGAATTAAAAGCGGCAGTGGCAGACCTGCAACAGAAGTACGGGGGAGGGCCGTTGCGTGCTGCCGACCAAGTGGCACCGCTCCAGGGTCTTCTTGGCAACATGGCCATACAGTCTGCTTCACCAGGTGAGACTTATTTACGAATTGTTGACTTCGTACCGGCTTCTATGGCGGTGGAGGAAGAGGTGACACTCGGGGGAGGTGTCACGCTCAAGCTGGCCAACAAACCAAAGTTGGAGAAAGTATCCCCCTGCCACTGGATCGTGGCAAATGCTAAAATAATGGCAAAACTCATTAACACCGTGGACTTCGACCACGAAGCTTACCTCTGTTATACAGAGATGGTGGGCGAGCTCGGCGCAAGATTCTCCTGGCAGTCGGTGCTCCTTTACGATGACGAGTACAGGAAGCGCCAGTCTACCAGCGGGTTTGCTTGGGGAACCCCCAACCCCCACCTGTCCACAGTGATTCTCTGTGAGCGTGCCCAACAAGTTCCTGGCAACAAAAGCGGCAAGGCCACGACGGGAAGCGGCGGTATTCGACGACCTGTGGGACCCAGTGGGAAGGAGGTGTGCCTGCAGTACACAAACAAAGGCACATGCCTCTACGGGTCCCGCTGCAGGTTCGAACACGTGTGTGACACGTGTGGAAAGGAGCAGCCCGGCAAAGACCACCAGGCGACAGCAAACACCAGTGCCTAGGATACAGCGCAGCGAACTGACAACACAACGGTAGGCCCCACCTATTCCAGCCCGTTCCCTCAATTAGATCCTCATGACTGTGCGTTTTTGGGAAATCATGCATCTATTAGTGCAAAATCTCAAATGTGGCACTCAGTGCTAGAGGGCGATTGTGACAGAGAATTTTTGTTAGACGGTATACAGCACGGTTTTCGGGTAACAGAAAAACATAAAACATGTGTGTTAGCAGCAGAACAAAGCAATCATAAATCAGCGTACGATCATCGCGACGTGGTAGAACAAGAACTGTTAGATCAAATAGCAAAAGGAAATTATATAGTGGCAAGTAAGAAGCCAACGGTCGTAAGCGCACTAGCCGCGATCCCCAAAGAAGATGGTAGCGTTAGGCTAATTCATGATGCCAGCAAACCAACAGGTAGGGCAATAAACGATTACTCCATCCCTGAGTCAGTGAAGTTTCAAACAGTCTCTGATGCGTGCGCCTTAGCGAAGACAGATTATTGGTGTGCTAAAGTCGACTTGCAGTCCGCATATCGCTCAGTGTGCATCAGTCCGGATGATTATTGTGTAACGGGACTCAAGTGGCATTTCAAAGGTAAACACAGACCGACTTATTTGTTTGACAGTCGACTTCCATTTGGTAGCAATGTAGGACCGTCACATTTTCATAGACTTTCCCAGTCAATTCGCAGGTGCATGGCCAGGAGAGGCATGCCTGGTGTGTTAGCATACATAGATGATTTTCTTTTAGTAGCAGCAACAAAAGAGGAGTGCAACGACATGTTATTTTCTTTGATTAGATTATTGAGGGAACTAGGCTTCAACATTAGCTGGAAGAAGGTGGTGGGGCCCACCCAACGTATCACATTTCTTGGAGTCGACATCGACACGCGGAACAACACTCTGTCACTTGGAAGTGACAAACTGCAGCAACTGCGGCGGCGACTACTGCAATTTCGAGGAAAGAAGCGCGCGACAAAAACTCAGCTTCAAAGCATCGCGGGTTCTCTTAATTGGGCCTGTCAAGCTGTCAGAGGAGGAAAATTCTTTCTGCGGCGGATACTGGACACAATAAAACCCCTTCAGCAGCAGCGGCACAAAGCAAAGCTTTCTAGCGAATTCCAGAAAGATGTGCAATGGTGGCTTTCTTTTATGCATGTATTTAATGGAACAGTGTATTATTTCCACAATGCAAAACAGCATGTCCATGTGGACGCATGTAATATTGCAGCAGGTGCCTTTTGGCAGGGTGACTGGCAGTACACCTATTTTTAAAAAGACATGCCGGCAGCGAACAATTTACACATAAATTTTAAAGAAGTTTGTGCTGTGTTTCTAGCTGTGACACGATGGGCACCGATGTGGTGCGGACAAGAAGTGATTGTGCATACTGATAGCACTGTGACAAAATCAATTATCAATAAAGGCAGATCTACTAATAAGTATGTCAACAGCTTACTTCGGAAAATGGCATGGGGATGTGCTAAAGTAAACTGTAGCATTGCGGCGGTGCATGTGGCCGGTTGTGTAAACATTATGGCTGACACTATTTCACGTCTTCACGAGCCTAGGCGGCGCGAAGAGTTAGTGCGGCTGTTGACTTTCTGGCACCGGGGGAGACCCCCCAACGTGAACCTGTGTGATCATAATGTCTGACCAAGCCCTTGTGTTCCTTCTTTCCAGATGAAGGATGCGAATAATGTTTATGTAAACATTGTAAACAAGACATTGTGTTTTTGGGCGGCGTGTTTGGTGTTTTTTCTTTGTGGAGTTCTCCAAAAAATCGAACTTGTTCCAGGACAACGGGAATCTTGATCCCGATAAGCAGCTTACACGAGATCGCGTAGTGATTTTGGAGACGGACAGTGTGTCAATAACTTTTCAATGGAGTAAGACAATTCAGCGTAAAGAACGCTCCGTGGAAACTAAAGCTTCCTGCAATTCCTTCACATCCTTTATGCCCAGTGTCCGCAGTGACTGATATGTTTCATGTTTTGGGACCGATGGGCCGAGAAGATAACTCAGCAAATTCTGTCTTTCTTTATTTATTTGGTGTTTAACGTCGTTTTCAATCGTTCAAGGTTATATCGCGACGGGGAAAAGGGGGGGGGGACGGTGCGTGTGTGTGTGTGTGTGCGTGTGTGTGTGTGTGTGTGTATTTGTGTCGCTGCCAACACCAAACAACAACAGCAACAAACAAAAACAAATAAACAAAAACATGAATAATCACATCGCAGTCTCCAGAATAGATTGGAAATATGTTTGATTTAACACATAGCAAAATAGCAACATTACAAAAACATCTTTAAAAAAAAGAAATGTGTCTACTATTTCATGAATAAAACAGCCCGAGGCGTGCTTGGAAGCAACAACTAATAAACGAAAGCACGTGTAGAAGTTTGTAGGAAGAGTTACTTTCCTTGTTTTACAGCTATTTGAACGAGAACAGGACACGTTTATTTGCAGTATGTTCCACTTAAACACGTTATTGTTCCTGAACAATATAATGTACATACTTTATGATATATGAAACAGTTTAAAAATATAATTAACATGTAAAACAGTCCAGGAGATTATATAATAAAATATCACTTTGAAATTTACCACTCTCGGTCTTGTTCTAAACTTTTTATAATTCCTTGCTTTCAGGGCAAATGTCGCTGAAATAAAATTTGACCAAAATTATGTTCTTTGCAAAATGAGTGGTGTGTTTACACACACACACACACACACTAACACTCCCAGAGAGTGAAAATTCTGAAAGGTGACTGTTCCTCAATGAGCCTAGTGGATCACCAGCTCAACTTCCACCCACCCCCCCCCCCCCCCCCCCCCCATCCAAGCTACCCCCGCAAACCCCTATCCACAGATCCAACTAACAAAACCAACACACTTAAAAAATAGTTTCGATTACATTTTATCTCATTCCTCTAACAAGTAGCCGTAGCGATGTGTGTGTATGTGTGTCATTGATCACAAAGGCAATATTGAATCCCGGCAGGTGCAAGGCAAGTTGTTTTTGAATGCTGACTTGTCTTGAGAAGAGAATGACATGTTACCTTTCCGTATTTACTTTCTTTACTTTATTTGGTGTTTAACGTCGTTTTCAACCGTTCAAGGTTATATCGCGACCTTTCCGTATGGCACCTAAGCATTCTCTACAAAGCACAATATAAAACATGTCCACCTTGATTGTATTCAACATTTACTGCTGGTTCAAAAGGAACTAGTTGAAGTCGGTTCATGCCGCAATCAGGAGTGCTACAATACGACAATGCGGGAGAACAAACGTCAATACTTACCTTACGATATGAATGTTTCGTAGGATGATGCTTAGTAACTGACATGAATGTCCAAACAGGTGAACAAAACAAATCATAGCTTATAAGGAACACAAAAAACTAACTTTAAATTACAAAGGATGGCGAGAAAAGATTTCTGAAATACAAAGAAAACAGACAAACGCAATCATTTTAAATTTACAACAGCTTTATTGACACATTTTAGATCACACACAGTAAAATATAAACCAAACTTTAAATAAACAATAACATGTTCTGACATGTCAGCTTGTGTTTTTTACAAACACACAAACAAACAAACAAAGAATCGACCGGTTTATCAGTACAAATATTCCTCACAGGCAGTTCAAGCTATCTTCCTGAAACCCCCCGCGGGTTAGGGGGAAGAATTTACCCGATGCTCCCCAGCATGTCGTAAGAGGCGACTAACGGATTCTGTTTCTCTTTTTACCCTTGTTATAAGTTTCTTGTATAGAATATAGTCAATGCTTGTAAAGATTTTAGTCAAGCAGCATGTAAGAAATGTTAAGTCCTTTGTACTGGAAACTTGCATTCTCCCAGTAAGGTAATATATTGTACTATGTTGCAAGCCCCTGGAGCAATTTTTTGATTAGTGCTTTTGTTAACAAGAAACAATTAACAAGTGGCTCTATCCCATCCCCACCCCCCCCCCCCCCCCCCCCCCCGCCCCTTTCCCCGTCGCGATATAACCTTCGTGGTTGAAAACGACGTTAAACAACAAATAAAGAAAAGAAGATCTTCCTGAAACAGGTTGCGTAGATCTGTTTGTAAATTTCAAGCAGAGGCTAGTCAATGAAAAAACGAACATTTTCCTTGGGAACATTTACATTCCTAGTCGATAAAATATTAACTGAACATCACTTCAAGTTACGCAACAGAAAAAGTTACCCCGCATGCAAAAGAGCGCCGTCTATATATTCATTAATGTCTCTGCCTCTGAAGAATACACTTATACTGCTGCCAAACCTCGATTTGTATTCAGTGATTAAAGTTAATTATAAATGAAGACTGTTATGGCACGAGTTGTATGCAGACATTCAACAGCTTTTAGGGATGGGCACAAGACTGCTGTCTCTACGCTAGAAGGCAGATTTTCAGACTTTATACGTAAATGCATCATATTTGTAACTCACAAGCATTCTTATTATGCTTTCCGTGTGGCTGTTTTTGGCACTTCTTGTCAAAACAGTGTATAAACAAACTGTGAAAACAATCATTTCTACAAGGTATTATTAAATACAAGCGAATGTTCACATGATTACACTTTGGCACACTCTGAAAGTTTATACAAGTTCAGTAAATACTGCAGCACCAACACACACAATGTTTCATTGGGATATATTCCAGGAATGTGCATTCTATTCAACTGGCGTCAAAGACGCCTAAATGTATTCCCATTTGCCATCTGAAATAAGGTCATTTTGCCCTCTGAAGTAGCGGAGAGGGCATTAACAAGCACATTAACATATCCTCAAAACAAAAGAACAATGACGACTGCGGGCGAGAAAGAGAAATAAACACTCTTTTTCTGTTTTGTCTGCCCCTTTATGTGACATCAAGATGACCTCAGTGTCGAGTCTGTAGTATCGTCCAGCTGCGCATTTGTTATATCCTTAAAATACAAAGATAGGAAACAGATGTCAATAATCGAAATCGATCCTATTCGAGGAGTTGAGGTTGAAAGTCGTTTCAAAGCTGCTTATTCTCTCAGGTGCCAAGACTCCCCTTTGTTTCTTGGACCTTTTCAAGACAACCATTTTGCTAGGCTTTGGCGTGGAAATGTTTCAGTCTAATTGGCGTGGAAATGTTTCAGTCTAACTATTATGAGGCGTATCATTTTTGTATCTATCTTTATGAGATTCAAAATGGTTAAAAACTAGAGCACTGGAATGTGTCAATCTAAATAAAAGTATATGTGTCTAGTATAGTCCGTTTCCTGATTTTTGACTCACATGCGAAGCAAAAGTGAGTCTATGTACTCACCCGAGTCGTCCGTCCGTCCGTCCGTCCGGCCGTCCGGCCGTCCGGAAAACTTTAACGTTGGATATTTCTTGGACACTATTCAGTCTATCAGTACCAAATTTGGCAAGATGGTGTATGATGACAAGGCCCAAAAAAACATACATAGCATCTTGACCTTGCTTCAAGGTCAAGGTCGCAGGGGCCATAAATGTTGCCTAAAAAACAGCTATTTTTCAAATTTTTCCCATTTTCTCTGAAGTTTTTGAGATTCAATACCTCACCTATATATGATATATAGGGCAAAGTAAGCCCCATCTTTTGATACCAGTTTGGTTTACCTTGCTTCAAGGTCAAGGTCACAGGAGCTCTTCAAAGTTGGATTGTATACATATTTTGAAGTGACCTTGACCCTGAACTATGGAAGATAACTGTTTCAAACTTAAAAATTATGTGGGGCACATGTTATGCTTTCATCATGAGACACATTTGGTCACATATGATCAAGGTCAAGGTCACTTTGACCCTTATGAAATGTGACCAAAATAAGGTAGTGAACCACTAAAAGTGACCATATCTCATGGTAGAAAGAGCCAATAAGCACCATTGTACTTCCTATGTCTTGAATTAACAGCTTTGTGTTGCATGACCTTGGATGACCTTGACCTTGGGTCAAGGTCACATGTATTTTGGTAGGAAAAATGTGTAAAGCAGTTCTTAGTGTATGATGTCATTGCTATGTAAAGATCAAGGTCAAGCATGTGAGTCGTATGGGCTTTGCCCTTCTTGTTTGCATTGAACTTGCTTCTTTGAAGCCAAACTCCACCGTTAAGTTTGTGTGACTCGCAGTCGTTGTTGCATTTTAGATTCAGAGTTACACGATAATGTTCTAATGCAGATAAGGCGAGTCGCATTGAAATCAGAAACTGACGACTAGATTGTGAAAAAAAAGGAAAGTTGATCACACCCCGGGGTCCACGATGGCTATGGCGTTAGATAAACCATGCAAAAATAAATTCATTGAAAATTGCTGGCTCTTTACGTAAGGCACCTCAGATATTCTCAAGCGGTGAGTGTTCAAACAAAAGGGTGTTTGTACTGTACTGTGTCTTTGATGGTTTGCGGGAGGCTTACTGTGCCTTAAAAGGGATATGTGGTCTCTCATCGGAGAGGCCACACATTGCAGGTACAACTCCACACACTTTTTAACTTTGTGACTTTCATTGCCGTGCACTGATACACTGAGCACAAAAAAGTAAAGGATATTTTTTTCAATGGTATACCCCAGATAACAGCAGTTATTTGGTCAGAAATATACGTGAATTTGAAAATCAGTCTTTCTTCTGCTCAAAAATGTGTTTCTGGAATCTGAGCAATATCTGGGTATGATGTCACTGGTCCGTGACCACATCTACTCTCAAAAATTGTGTTTTTTGATGGCTTGATTCACTTTCAACCGTTGAAACAGTGACTTAAACTGAATATTTTACATTTTTTACATTCGAAAGTTTATTTGGTGTCTTACCTAATGGTTCATACAAATTTCGTTCAAATCTGTCGCGCTGTCAGGCTGATCTAGTGTGTAAAACAGAGCGACCACAAAACTGAAAAACAGCAAAAAATCAATGGTTTTTATGGTGTTTTTGCTGGGTAGCTGCAGGCTCTCCAAATTTCACAGAACGTAACTTTTTGTGCTCAGTGTACATACAGCAGACTTGCGCTCTTCAGTCTCTTTGTTTGTATGTTTGCTTAATGCCCAGTCCACCACAAAGGGTTATGTATCGATTGGACATTGGATTTCCCTTCTTTGAGCCATGTGACGTCAGAGGCATACAAAACTTCATATTTTGGCGTTTCAGGTTGACCGAAACTTCAAAGGAACTACAAAACACACGTCATGTGTTTGATTGCATGTGTGTGTGCTGTTCAATGTCAAAACAACAACAAAGTCAGTACATGACGTGTGTTTTGTAGTTCCTTTGAAGTTTCGGCCAACCTGAAACGCCCAAATATGAAGCTTATGTGTTTGATTGCAAGTGTGTGTGTGCTCGTTCAATCGTTAAAACAACAAAGTCAGTACCTGAAAGGAATGCAATCGATACATAAATGTTATTTGCGTTTTTGACCAAAATATGACATTTTACACAGATCAAGACAGTCATTGTTCTCCGAGACTGCGCTAGCAGTCGAGGTGAACAATGACTGTCGAGATGTGTGTAAAATGTCATATTTTGGTCAAAAACGCAAATAACGTATAATATCAGGGCGGTTGCTCTTCAGTGCTCTTCAGTGTAATGCACCATAAAAGAGGAGTCACACTACACAAATTCTAACCTGTCTTTGATGCAATTCATGGTCTCATTGATTTTTGGGTTGTTCTTGTTGATTATTTTATTTTATCATATTCGTTCCATTTCCTTGTATTAATACACACCCCACAAAATAATTTTTAAATCCAACCAACATGGTGGTTTTTTTTTGACTCACATGCGAAGCAAAAGTGAGTCTATGTTCTCACCCGAGTCGTCCGTCCGTCCGTCCGGAAAACTTTAACGTTGGATATTTCTTGGACACTATTCAGTCTATCAGTACCAAATTTGGCAAGATGGTGTATGATGACAAGGCCCCAAAAAACATTTATAGCATCTTGACCTTGCTTCAAGGTCAAGGTCGCAGGGGCCATAAATGTTGCCTAAAAAACAGCTATTTTTCACATTTTTCCCATTTTCTCTGAAATTTTTGAGATTTAATACCTCACCTATATATGATATATAGGGCAAAGTAAGCCCCATCTTTTGATACCAGTTTGGTTTACCTTGCTTCAAGGTCAAGGTCACAGGAGCTCTTCAAAGTTGGATTGTATACATATTTTGAAGTGACCTTGACCCTGAACTATGGAAGATAACTGTTTCAAACTTAAAAATGATGTGGGGCACATGTTATGCTTTCTTCATGAGACACATTTGGTCACATATGATCAAGGTCAAGGTCACTTTGACCCTTATGAAATGTGACCAAAATAAGGTAGTGAACCACTAAAAGTGACCATATCTCATGGTAGAAAGAGCCAATAAGCACCATTGTACTTCCTATGTCTTGAATTAACAGCTTTGTGTTGCATGACCTTGGATGACCTTGACCTTGGGTCAAGGTCACATGTATTTTGGTAGGAAAAATGTGTAAAGCATGCGAGTCGTATGGGCTTTGCCCTTCTTGTTAAAAAAAGCTTGGTAGACGTCCTGTTCTTCCAATGTTTGTATACTTTCTGAAACGTAAACTCCAAAATGCACACCCAGATCCAGGTTACTAGAAGCTGATGTCAGATTCTGCTTTGGAAGGAGGTCTGTCTTGTAGTAGATGAGGCAATCTGCACAAACAATTTACCACAAAAAAATGTAACTGAAGTAAAAGTAATGCAAGAGCAGCAATTTCCCTTAGGGTCCTAACAGCTGTACGGATGTCTGAGTAGAGAACTAGAGAACATCAAATCCGTACTAGTCTTCTGGGTGTCAGCGCAACTGTAACAATCAACGTAGTCACATTGTATCCAAGTCCAACAATAGCAACCGTTTTCAACATAATCACAGATTTGATTATGAGGGATAATTTTCTCAAGTTGGTAACCACTAACCAGCATAATTATCCCTACCCAATACTGTTTGAACACCCATGAGCATACTGCACATCCTTTTCATTGACTCACTTGGTGAATTTAAGAACCAGCTCCTGCTTGACCTGGGGCCTGATGTCGTTCAGGGTGATTTTCCCTTCCAGCAGTTCCTTGGCGTCGTGCTTGACCATGTGGGTGGAGGCCCTGGACAGCGGCTGACCCAGGGGGTTCATGTCTCGCTGCCTCCCATGGCCGGAAGGCTTGCGCATCAAGCTGTCGTACTTGGAGTCCGACATGTCCAGAGGATTGTCCACGATGTTGTCGTGCATGGACAGGAACAGCGGGATGTAGCATATGTAGTCCAGGAAGGAGATCTGAGAGGAAACAGCAAGAATACCGGTGTGAAAAGTAAAACGTGGTGCAAAAGAGTAAGGTTAATTTTGTTGACAGTCTGCTTTTCGTCTTCATTAGGTTTGTACTCCGTCGCGATATAACCTTGAATGGTTGAAAACGACGTTAAACACCAAATAAAGAAAGAAAGGTTTGTACTATTCAAATAACCCTTTTTTAACAAGAGAACTGGCATTTTGTCAATCTGGCAAAAAGGCAAAGATATAACAATGCAAAACGAAAGCAGAAGAAGTGCAAGTGTTTGCACGAACCAAAAGTGACATTCCAAATACTCTTCTAAATGCAGAATGTTAGACACTTTTAATGGAACAAAATAAAACGGAAATCAAACCAAAAGAGAGAAGAGGTGAGCTTACTTTTGGGGGCATTCAGCAAACAAATAAAGATGTTTAACATTGGCTAGACATTGACATACAAACAGACTGCAAGCATGTGCACAAGATGGGTGGATGGAAACATCAGGACAGAAAGACGTGCAAATGGACGACAGGCAAAAATAAGCAAAAAGTCGCACAAGAGACAAAATAGACAGATTCTGACAAATACTGTAGAGAACAGAGGTTACTTTTCCCGGCTGATAGTTCTTTGTGTTCTTTGTGTGGAATCTGGATCTTCTAGCAAAGGACAAGCCTAACCCGATTCCAGAGATAAAGCTAACATTTTAATGAAGAAAAAAACAATATCTACACTACTCGTCATAAAAAAGCTACACACATACATTTAGCTGTAGATCTTTGTGATGCGGCCAGTTATATTAAAACCAAGTATATTGCCAGAAAGGTCATTCATTTCCCTACCGTATGCAATAAAGAGTTTCATTATTCATTAATTCGTGTTTGTGCAGTGTACCTGAGACCTAGAACACCCCCCAAAATCAAATTCGCAAAAGCAAACTTGCAGACACTAAAATACACAAAAAATCAAAATAATCAAGAGTGACCCCGTTTTTGATCTCAAATGGAAGAACAACACACTTTCTACCCATACAAATTTATGTGGTTAAGCTGTTGTGCCTAGCAGTGTTGTTGTGGCATTTTGAAGAAGACTGGTGTCAGCCTCGTCAGAAGCCGTAAAAGGCCTGTTTTGGTGTCTTTTTTGTGGGCTTTGTGGGTAAAAACCCTGTTGTTTTGTAATGGCTCATTGTCTTGCTTTTAAATTTGACATGAGTATTGATAACACAATTGCAAATACGCGTGTAAAATATCATGGCGTTTTGATGATTTTGTTGGACGAACTGGAACTTTTGAGAATTTTTTTTATCAAACTGTAATAACTTTTTACAGTATAGTTACAAAAATTCAGCATTGAACTGGTACGTCACTCACAGCCATAATAAGCGTGCCAGTTCAGTCTGCTGCGCTGGACTGGGTTTTGTTGTTTGAAGACCTGTTTTTCGTAATTGTTGTTTTGTGTTCACATTTCCATACCACCCAAGCGCGTTGTTGCTTTTGTACCAAAATGTATCCCCAATTGTAATATTCATTTGTGTTAGAGTTCGCAAAATGCTGAATTTTTGCTACTATACAGTAAAAAGTTTTTACAATTTGATAAAACTTTTCTGAAAAGTTCCAGTTCGTCCAACCAACTCATCAAAACACCATGATATTTTACACACTTTTTGGCAATTGTGTTACCAATACTCATGTCAAATGTAAAAGCAATACAATGAGCCATTACAAAACAGCACGGGTTTTACCCATATAGCCCACGAGAAATGAAGCCAAAACAAGGCCTTTTGCGGCTTCTGACGAGGCTGACACCTGTCTTCTTCAAAATGGCAAAACAACACTGCTAGGCACAACAGCTGAACCAAATAAATGTGTATGGGTAAAAAATGAGTTGTTCTTCAATTTGAGATCAAAAACGGGGTCACTCTTGCTTATTTTGAATTTGTGTGTATTTTAGTGTCTGCAAACTTGCTTTTGCAAATTTGATTTTGAGGGGTGTCCAGGTCTCCGGTACACTGCATAAACACTAATTAATGAAAAATGAAACTCTTTATTTCATAACGGTAGTGGTATGAAATACCTTTTTGGCAATATACTTGATTTTAATATAACTGGCCGCATCACAAAGATCTACAGCTAGCTAAATGTAGTGTGTATGTTTTTATGACGAGTAGTGTAGAACAGAGACCTCATTAAAATAGTTGGGTTTCAGCCTCTCCATAATGTGTTGCTGCTGCTTCCAGTTGAGGCCGCCAGCGATGAGCTCGATACGCAGTGAGTCAGCTTTGATATAGTTGACGTCACGGCGGTCAGAGTTGACGTTGCAGTAGAACATGGACTTGTACAGGTCCATCTTGCGCTCAATGTCCAGCAGGTTACAAATTTCCAGTAGGTGTTTGCTTAGTGGGCTGCACGTGCAGAATACAGAATTGAGCTGTGAGTGTGATGCACAGATTCGTTAGTGCGATTGCTTAACGTCAAACAAGTGCATGTTACAGAACGACTTTAGGAGTGGGTTGAAATTCATAAGCGTTTTCAGATGAATGGACGTGTCCAGATCCATATGAATGTTCATATTCAAGAGCGTTAATATCCATGTATCACTGAAGGTGTTGAGATTCACGATTGTTTTAAGATTTACGAGCGTTCTTAAATAAATATAAATATCCTGAACTCGAGCATTTGTGGTCGCTCTGTCAAAGTCACAAACCTGCCTTTTGTTAAACATACAACATGGCATTTTAATTATATCCCTTTTAAACTGCGATTAAAGTGATAAAAAAAACACTCAACTGAATGCAGGTTTTTCACACCCCCAAGCAATGCATGTCAATGTGAAACGATAATGTCACACAAACACAAAATAAATACACTCACTCCATTTGTGTTACACGTTCACTGACTGCAGTGATAACGGAAAACATTCGGAACGTCACCTGGGACGCGTCATCAATTTTCAGCACCTGTAACAATAAACGAGCGTGTTGCCAGCTTGAACTCAGTACCAGTAAATAACGTTATGACAGTGCTCATCATTCAAATTTACATTGCCATTGCTGCATTTACATTGCTATTGGACATTCAAACCGGTATGCACACATATACACGCACACATGCACCGAAAAAAACATCTACTCGCACTCAGCTAGAAGGGCCATTCTTAGAAAAAGTATGGGGCCTTTTTCCAAAGGAGATTGCCTCCTTGAGCAAACTCAACCGAAAACATATCAGAGAGTCGTCAAAACTGTTCGTTGTTTAGTTCCCAAGAACCTCGCCATAAGGACATATCAACAAAAGCAATGGCATGTTAATCAGTCTGGTACCTTCAGAACGTATTCCATTTGCTTGGATGTGATGTGTTGGGTGGAGGGCACTCCCTCCAATGCTGTCCTTGTCTCCTGTCACAAAAATGCACAAGATCACCATCATGCAGTTGTTTTCATTTCAAGCAATGAGTTCAAACTTTGTATCAACCTGCTCAAGTTTCCAGAACTTCGTGAGATTGACAATGACAGCATTCAAGATCTTGCAAAAACAAATTATTTGAAGAAAGCAGGATGAACACTGCACTGCACTGAACATCTTTAGAATGTTTTTCTCTATGGAAATTCGCTACCCCTTTTAGCATTTTACCAAACAAAAATATGAAAATGTTGAGCATTACGCCAGATCCAATGACAGTGTCGAAGTCGTCGTCCTCCACGACAAAGGCACGTGCATACGTCTCCAGTTTCCTCGTGTCCACCAGGCGGTAGTGGGACAGGAAGTCAATGTCTCCGCCTGCAGCCAGAACACAGAGCGTGCATTCATCAAACACTTTGGTTACTTGCCTAGCATTGGGACGTTTACAACAAGGATACTGTTGTTAAAATGATTTCTACTTGAGATTGATCACAAATGATCAGCTTTGTGATAAGTTCGTATTTGTAAAACCATATTAGCTTCTGACTCAAGAGCATTTAAATAACAGTCTTTTCTGATTGAGGTAATTAATTTAACCAACAAGAAACCTGTACGCCAAGATAGAATAAAGAGTACTTACACAAAAGCAAGGCGCAGCATTTAAAAACACAACTACACAGATGCGCTAAATTACAGAGGATCAAAGGTCGCTACTGCTAGTCCTTAAATTCACAGTTCTTCTCCGTACTTTCACTATTTTCTTAAATCCAAATCAATGTACAGTGCAGACAATTAAGTGATTTTACTGTTATGGAATTAAACCAATGGACGACATCCAAGCAAAAACCCACCTCTCTCGTCAAGATCCTTGGCGTACTGTCCGGGCTCGTGCAGTCCGCTCTGGTCAATGACTCGCTTCATGTGATCTGCTAACGCCTGTCCGCCTCGCTTCATCAGCACGTTAACTCGCCGCGTGCCCTTCACTGCACCACACAGTACAACACTTAGACCGCCATCGCGTCATTGATACGGGCAACACTGTGCACTGCACGCAGCGAGTAGTGACGTGCTCGTGAAGCGAGGAGGTTAGTGTCCGTGTTAGGCTCACACAGGGTTAGAATCACGCAGGAAAGAAGGATTGAAGATTAAACAGGATTGCATACATGCAGGAAAGAGAAGGCATACAAGGTTAAACAGAGTTAGAATCATGCAGGAAACAGGCATATCAGGTTGGACAGTGTTAGAATCATGCAGGAAACAGGCATATCAGGCTGGACAGTGTTAGAATCATGCAGGAAACAGGCATATCAGCTTGGACATTGTTAGAATCATGTAGGAAACAGGCATATCAGGCTGGACAGTGTTTGAATCATGCAGGAAACAGGCATATCAGGTTGGACAGTGTTAGAATCATGTAAGAAAGAAGCATAGAATGGTGGACAGTGTACGAATCATGAAGGAAAGTGGGATAGAAGATTGAACAGGGTTGGAAGCAAGCAGGAAATAAGCGCTGAACATGAAACAGGGTAAGAATCATACAGAAAAGAGGCATAGAAGGTTGACCAGGATTGGAGAAAGACATGCAAGGTGAACATGGCAGTGGAGCACATATAGATAGATGGCAGGCAGCGTTTACACTGATGTTTTGGTGGAGGTACACATGCAAACTGTTCAGCACTTTAAAGCAAGAGTGACAATGCCACTGCCCATCTGGAAAAACAATGTTAGTTACCCTGTAGGCTGCCAGCTAAGGTGTCAAAATAGTAACCGTTTTGGTTACAAGTGTTAGCCTGAGACCTGCTTTCTCAATCAAACACACACGCACCTAGAGGGCATCCACGCTGACTCATAGCCACAATAAAGTTCAGCTCGAAATGTGATATTACATTACGTCTCCACATAAAAAAAAAGATAAACGCAGTCTGTGAAATTGCAACAAGAACAGACCTCTTCATCAGTAAATCAAAGTTCTTAGAATGCAGCTATGTACTTTCAGGGCAACGTATGAGAACAAATCCTGCAAGCTCAATAATCAAGACGACAACAGATGTCTTGCTGGGGTAACTGAGACTTCTTTAGAACATTGAAGACAAAGTCAGGAGAACAGCTGAACTGAAAAGCTACAGTTTGAAGGGTCATGATACAGTAGAAGTGACATGCCTGGCATACGCATGAACTGTAAATCACAGTAACATCGAGACGAAAGCCGAAGAAATACCATTGAACCATCAGGCAACATCCAGCAAGAGATCAGGACACAGCAGACACATGCTTCCAATCTAATGACAACCAGGAGCTCAGTTTGTGCAGAAGAAGTCAACGAATAGCAATTGTACTGGGTTACCATGGAAAAAGCACAAAGCAGTCTTGAGATGAACCCCAACCACAGGGACGTTTCTGTTACAGTCAGCATGTGCAACTTGTGTCTCCAGCATCGCGTTATCGTCTTGTTAAATGACACAGCAAACAGATTAGCACAGCAGAACATAACACGCAAGTATATGTACCATATTACAGAAGTAAAAATGAAGTGCATTTTACATTGGTTATAAACAACATAACAAATACAGGTATAAATGATAAACAATAAATCTGTCATAATTATCAATCAAGATCAGAAGTTCACATAACGTACAAATCGTAAACATTATACCCATCCTTATGCACATTTCTTCATAAAATCTTGTGGTACATTTTTATTTATTTTCTGTTCATTTAAAAAAATTAATCAAATCTGTTTCATACGTTTCGTACAATACAAGTTAATGCAAGTTTTGCTATAAAATGCATTTATATTTCATGAAATTGAATTTGCAATTGCATAACGCAAGGGTATGTTTTAAACTCACGTGTGCTGATGTCAAGGTCACTGTCGTCAGCAAGGTCATCTGTATCCACTGAACTTCCATATTCACTGAGTCGTTTGGTACCAACCTTCGTCTTGTTGTCCGTGATCTCAATGTCTTTGCCAAACTTTTCCTGAAAGATCCAGTAATAACATTATTTCACGACTTCTTTGAACATGTTCGAAGAAAATGACCTCTGTGTGGTACATGTTGTTCCAGAATTTAATGTTTAAAGACATTAATTACTGTCAATGATATTGGAATTCAAGAGGAGGACAACAAGCAAAGACCAGTGTTTTTTCAGGCAGAGAGGGTTTTGGTTGTTGACTGAGTCAATTAAAATTACAAAACGGTTTGCTGTGTTCCTCACAAAAACGGTAACAGGGGCGTCCTTTCCCCTCTAGCCCTTTAAGTTGGCTGGCCAGGTATCTTGTGTTACTTTTAAACCTCATGGCCACTTGGCCTAAACTTGGTTATATTGAAGGGATGCAAGCTTCAGACTTATTTAGAACGGCAAGTACTCCAGGAAAACTAAATGGTTGATGTTTCCATTGTTGCTGGTGAGTTCTACATGAACTTCACTGGTAACTCCTGAATACTTAAGCATGGTCTGACAGACCATCTCCAAATTTCAACTATCTCTTCTATATTGGATGCCGATTGGGAAACAGTAAAATACACGCAACACGAGGAGACTGGTAATCTGCTTGTAGAAGGTAGGACAATACCCAGATACTTATGTGAGGTCCTTGTAAGTGAGCTTGTATCAAGCAAAAGCCACCCCCTTTCCTTTCAGAACAAACAAGATGTAAACAGTTTTAATGAGCAAAAACCGCCCTGATAATGATTATGGCCCTTCGTGGTCGGCTGGGCGTTAAGCAAACAAAAAACAAGTCGCGTAAGGCGAAAATACAATATTTAGTCAAGTAGCTGTCGAACTCACAGAATGAAACTGAACGCAATGCCATTTTTCAGCAAGACCGTATACTCGTAGCATCGTCAGTCCACCGCTCATGGCAAAGGCAGTGAAATTGACAAGAAGAGCGGGGTAGTAGTTGCGCTAAGAAGGATAGCACGCTTTTCTGTAGCTCTCTTCGTTTTAACTTTCTGAGCGTGTTTTTAATCCAAACATATCATATCTATATGTTTTTGGAATCAGGAACCGACAAGGAATAAGATGAAAGTGTTTTTAAATTGATTTCGAAAAAAAATTTTTTATAATAATTTTTATATATTTAATTTTCAGAGCTTGTTTTTAATCCGAATATAACATATTTATATGTTTTTGGAATCAGCAAATGATGGCGAATAAGATAAACGTAAATTTGGATCGTTTTATAAATTTTTATTTTTTTTTACAATTTTCAGATTTTTAATGACCAAAGTCATTAATTAATTTTTAAGCCACCAAGCTGAAATGCAATACCGAACCCCGGGCTTCGTCGAAGAGTACTTGACCAAAATTTCAACCAATTTGGTTGAAAAATGAGGGCGTGACAGTGCCGCCTCAACTTTCACGAAAAGCCGGATATGACGTCATCAAAGACATTTATCAAAAAAATGAAAAAAACGTTCGGGGATTTCATACCCAGGAACTCTCATGTCAAATTTCATAAAGATCGGTCCAGTAGTTTAGTCTGAATCGCTCTACACACACACACACACACACAGACAGACGCACATACACCACGACCCTCGTTTCGATTCCCCCTCGATGTTAAAATATTTAGTCAAAACTTGACTAAATATAAAAAGCTAGCAGGAGGAAGGGGGGGGAGGGTGGAGGTGGGACGAAAGAATGGTAGGTACATATGAAAGATGAAGGTGGTTAGCGCATACAAAAATAATATACATAGTACATTGTAAACTGTAATCCAGTGGCAAATAAGCAGTAGTTCGCTGAATATATAATTGAAAAATGTATATAAAATAAGGGTTGTTGGCATGGATATGCGTACTGAGTCAAATTAACAACAAGTCGCGTAAGGCGAAAATACAATATTTAGTCAAGTAGCTGTCGAACTCACAGAATGAAACTGAACGCAGCAAGACCGTATACTCGTAGCATCGTCACTCCACCGCCCGTGGCAAAGGCAGTGCCCGTGGAATTGACAAGAAGAGCGGGGTATTCGTTGCGCTAAGAAGGATAGCACGCTTTTCTGTACCTCTCTTCGTTTTAACTTTCTGAGCGTGTTTTTAATCCAAACATATCATATCTATATATTTTTGGAATCAGGAACCGACAAGGAATACGATGAAAGTGTTTTTAAATTGATTTCGAAAAAAAAAATTTGATAATAATTTTTATATATTTAATTTTCAGAGCTTGTTTTTAATCCAAATATAACATATTGATATGTTTTTGGAATCAGCAAATGATGGAGAATAAGATAAACGTAAATTTGGATCGTTTTATAAATTTTTATTTTTTTTTACAATTTTCAGATTTTTAATGACCAAAGTCATTAATTAATTTTTAAGCCACCAAGCTGAAATGCAATACCGAACCCCGGGCTTCGTCGAAGAGTACTTGACCAAAATTTCAACCAATTTGGTTGAAAAATGAGGGCGTGACAGTGCCGCCTCAACTTTCACGAAAAGCCGGATATGACGTCATCAAAGACATTTATCAAAAAAATGAAAAAAACGTTCGGGGATTTCATACCCAGGAACTCTCATGTCAAATTTCATAAAGATCGGTCCAGTAGTTTAGTCTGAATCGCTCTACACACACACACACACACACAGACACACACACAGACACACACACACACGCACACACGCACATACACCACGACCCTCGTTTCGATTCCCCCTCGATGTTAAAATATTTAGTCAAAACTTGACTAAATATAAAAATGAGCAAAATGCACCCACCTTGAGAAGCCTGGCAATCTCCTGCTTGGAAAGAGAGGGGTCAATGCCAAGACGTATGAGGTCCTCGTCAGTGAGCTTGCTGAGGTCGATCTTCTTCTTGCCCTGCTTCAGCCGCACCTGCCCCTTCTCGTCCACCTCAAAGTACTGGCCGTCGTCAGAGTCCTGGCCTGAAGACAGAGAGCACAAGGAACTTAGTCGATAAATATCGACAGGGGGCCGACTAATGGTTTAAATGTGAAATGTGTGTATAATAATGGGTGTGGGTCTGAAATGAAGTTAGGTAGTAGTTAACATTTGTTTTGAATAATTATTGGTATTTTGACAATGTGGGTAGCATGGAAATGTAAGCATTTGAATGTAAGTCTTAGGTACCATTGTACCCAGGAAGAGAGACCAGAGATAGGAGTAGGTTGCAATAGCTTGTGTGGTCTTTGAGTTTTGTTTTTGGAAAGATATTGTTAAAGAAAAAGAAGACAATTACAGTAATGCAATATTTATTGTGAAAACCAACGATTGTACAAAGAACATGTGAAGCAACATTATGTCTATGATGATGTGAAGAAAATTAGTTATGATTTATACTATTATTATTTAGACTTGAGACTGACAGTGTTGTGACGAGCGTTGGCTAATGGTAACGAGTACATATGTGTGTAGTTGTGGTGTGTGTGTGTGTGTTTGCGCGTTGGTTTGGATTATGGGTGTAATTTGTAAAACAGATGTGACAGTAATAATGGAGTTCACATCAGTGAGGTTAGTTTGAAATGGAACACACGCACGTTTTTGAAAAAAACAATATGAAATTTTGAACCATGAGATCTTTACTAAATAATAAACTGAACATCAGCAAAACATCAAAGCAATTATTAATAAGGTTTGAAAAGCTTGACTTACTATGTTAAATAGTGGATTGAAGGCTGAAAACGTCATTTACAAATTACATCTGAGATAGGGAGGGCGGGTGGGGGAAGTGCTGAAAGTGTGGATGAGAATAAAAAAAAATGCTGAGTGACAACAGGGAGGTTAAAGGCTGCCCTTTTCGTAGCGTTCATTAATTAATTCCTATTGTTTACATGTGCCAATAATGTTATAAAACTGTACCTAAGGGGACATAATAACGATTGGCTGTAGCTTTCGAACACAGAAAAAATTATTTCAGTATTGCAAAGTGGTTTTGATAGTGTCGAATGTAAACAGAACAGTCTCAAAGTGAAAGTGGATGTTTTCCGGAAATTGCGAAGTTAACAAGAATACCGGCAGAAAAGCGCGCTTTCCTGCTTAGCACAATACGCTACCGCACTAATCTGGCGTGTCAATATCACTACGTTTTGGACGTGGAAGGTGAGCGATTTCCTTCCGCCCTCAGCTAATTCAAGAAATCACCCCCCTCCTAGGTACACGTGCACTCAAGTTAACCTCTGCTTTGACCTGTGTGCCAAGAGTCAGATGAGAGAGAGAGAAAGCGAGAGCGAGAGAGAGAGAGAGAGAGAGAGAGAGAGACACACACACACACACACACACACATAGACAGAGACAGACATAGAAAGACAGAAGCGGAGAGACTCAGAGGGAGACACATACAAAGACATACATACAGAGAGAGAGAGAGAGAGAGAGAGAGAGAGAGAGAGAGAGAGAGAGAGAGAGAGAGAGAGAGAGAGAGAGAGAAATGTAACTGATCTCGTGAGAACGGTTGAGGCCTTGCAAGGTTTTGACGGCAACAATAATTATTGTAGTTCTCTAAGACTTTATTTCTGTTTGATTTGTAATATGTTGGGAAGACATATTTATCAATTGATCAACAAAATACAACATAATACAAAACGACACAACATTGTTAAAATCATTATTGGCCAACGTTGAACGTTTACGAAGGCCTCAATCTTCCCGCGCCGTAGACCAGATTAATAGGTGCTTGATTTTGGTATTTTGATTTACATAACATTAAACCTTTCTTGGGGTTCATGGTCATGGCAACAGCCATATTAATATTATATGATGTATGATTTTATATTTCAGCATATGTGAATTACATGTCATCATACCAAACTGTCATACATTTTTATTCCTACATTATTCTGATTGATCACAACCAAACCTACTATCATTGGACACATCCAAATGCAAGCGCCTGTTTTTGACAACTTGCCATTGATCTAAAAATATATTTTTAGATCAGTGCAACTTGCTTGGATCTCTTGTTTGGCCTGTAGGTAAAATGTACAATGTATTTTCTGATTTGTGCACAAAAGCTTTTCTTTTTCTTCTTTTTTTTAACATAACAATGTTTAATGTCACTGTATGTTTGAAAGACCATGGTCAAATTTGTAAAACAAATGTTAAATTAGAAAATAAATAACATTTTGGTTCATGATTTTTCCTACACCTGTGCTGAAAATAAGACATAAAAATGTTGGTATATAAGTCACTCAAATGCAGAGTAGTATGAATGGTTTGAGTTTGTTGTGGTTAACCCTGCACAGTTCGGCCTATGATGTTTTTGTTGAACAATTTTGCCGTCACCCCTCCCATAGAGTGACGTATTTCACAACTTCCTGTGTTACACAAACTCAGTGATGACCAATTTTGCCTTCACCCCTCCCATAGAGTGACGGATTTCACAACTTTCTACTGATGAACAATGTTGCCTTCACCCCTCCCATAGGGTGACGGATGTCACAACTTCCTGTGTACACAAACTGATGACGTATTTCACAACAAAATGGCGCTGCCCATGGTCAACCTCGAAACTATCCGTATAGAATGGGGGCTTCCTGGCCCCCATAATGATATGAGAATGTTAACAAATGTTGGTCAAGGTCGTAAAACGATGTACAATGTATTTCTTTATTCAAAAACAATGGTGGTTGTTTGAAAATTATTTAAAATGCACGTGTCTGTTCATCAGCTAAATATTCATTAAATTCTAACAATTCATGAAGTTATCCATCACTGATGTTGCAGGTGTAAGTAGTGTGGTTTTGTACATCGTATGCTTGCTTGAAGATGTTTCCAAACAATACATGCCAGGTTGGTATACTTAACAGACGCACATGAACCAAAACATGCACATTGAGTACACACACACACACACACACACACACACACACACACACACACACACACACACACACACATATTCACTTACTGCCTCTACGTTTGTCGACCTTCTTGACACTCTTGACATTCCCATGTTCATCTGCAAAGACAATTGAGAACATAATGTCAAGACTGCTAACACAGAAAATGCTAGTATAAGTTCTCAAACGAAATGTTGGTCTGTTGGTATGCTACACCATCGTTCACAAAAAGAACAATTCGAGGTTTGGAAAATAAGCTGTCAATTAAAAGCCTTTTGAAAGGAGGAGGTGGCTGTCAAGAGAGGAGAAGTTATTTTCTTGAGGAGTAAATGCAAAGCGTAAATAAGAATTGAATAAGAAGGACGACCAGATAGGCGGACAGGATGACATAGGAGAGAAATAAACAGAGACGGAAAGAGAGAGAGAGAGAGAGAGAGAGAGAGAGAGAGAGAGAGAGAGAATTGAATTGAATTGAATTGAACTTTATTTAACAAGGATTAAGATTTAAGGCTACGCCTTTTCTTACAATCTGAGAGAGAGAGAGAGAGAGAGAGAGAGAGAGAGAGAGAGAGAGAGAGAGAGAGAGAGAGAGAGACAGACCAGACATACAGACAGACATGCAGACGGACAGACAGGATAAGAAGAAAACAAAACAAACAATAGGTGCAGCTATATGTCTTACCATATTCATATTCATACTCAGATCCACTGTCACCTGACCCCTGCGACAAAAGAGGATGAAGATATTATCTAAAATTAACCAGCGTATGATTGTGTGGAATTCCTCAAACCAGAGCAAATTGTGTAAACCGTAACCAAACTCTTTTGGTTGGGGTTTGGCACCCGCATGCCAGCCAGGTATAACGTTACTTCCCCAATTTTCACAATAAGACAAATTACACACTAATCACCATAGTAAGGTTATACATCAAGAAGTTTAAATTACCTTTCCTGCGATCCTTTTCTTCTTGATGACTCTTCCTTTATCGTCGTATTCCTGAAACAAAGAAAGCATTTTCAACACAACTCTCAGTTTCATCTCGTAAGCTATTTTGAACAAAGAAGCAATCTGAAATAAGACAGTTGAGAATCACGCTGGCATTAAGATACGCCCAAAAGCTCTGTTACCGCCAAAGAAATCTTCCTGGTCAATCTTTACAAGAAACAACCTGCAGATCTCAAATTCTGGGTTATTTTCCTCTTAGCCCTATCCTCTTTTAAAGACCATCTCTCACTTCAATGAATTGGTGAAGATTTGACTCACATATTCAAATTCTCCATCGGACGACTTTTGTCCTTTGCCACGCGCTCCTGGCTTTTTCTTCCTTCTTCCCGTAAGAGGGTCAATTTCATCTGTGTATGGAAAAGGATCATCGACTGTGATAAACAATCTGAACACATTAAAACAAGGACACAAAGAAGATAATTCTGAATTCGCAACACGTTCAAACGAAAAATCATTCACAGATTGCTGGACATGGTGACTGCTAAATCACAGGAATTATCCCACTTTCAAGAAAATGCATCAGTCTCTCCAGGTAAAAGTATTTAAATACAGAAATTTACCAACATTTGAGATCGAATTAAACGCACAAATTGGATGTGGAAAATAAATATTTCATGTCATTTATCCAAATAACTATATAAAAGAACCGAAAGAAAAGTTACCATGCAACGGTATGATCATTAAACACACAATTAGACTTTTAAAAGTCAGAGCTAGTTGATGAAGTGCATCTCGCGGTGACATCATCACAGACCCAAACCAAATCAAGTCAAACGAAACAAAAAAGCAACCAAGCTCCATTCCCGTTTTTGCCATTTTCATACTGTTGTTGTAAAACACGATTATGGAGATCTAATTATTGGTGAACTTGTTCTTAGTTTTGTATCAAAGGAAAACAAGCATGGCTTCTGTTCTTTTATTTGGAGGATATCGGTGAAACCACAAAGTGTGTTAACAATAATACAGTAATAAACCAAAACAACAAACAATTCTTTAACTTTTCAGTTTGCCCATGGTTACATGGGAGGTGTGAACCAGCGTCATGCGAGCCTAGTAAAACAGCAAATATCCCTACTTCTTTATCCAGGGAATTTGGGGCTAGAAATAGTAAACTGCAGAAATGGCTAATCTCCTAGCCAGAGAAACTCAATAAAGACAAGCCAAAGTACCACACCAAAAACTGAGAAAACTGTCTCCGTGGGAGGCAACCACCTTGCTGTCTAAGGTTAATTTACATTTGTTCTCTCCCTTGTCAGAGCATTGATTCTTGGCAATATCTTAAGCACGTACGCGACACGTGCCATAACAGTTAAGGGGTAAATAAGCGTTTAACACGTAGTAATTTCACCACAACCAGTCTTGACAACACCATAAATGTTACACACAACACGCGTGCAGTGTAGCTGCTCGTGACTTTTAACATGACCGTTATCATGTGAGAGAGAGAAATGTGACACTGCCAATCGCATTAGTACTCAATTTTAAGCAGGTGGAAGTAGTGCAATGGCCAAATATTCGTTTTGTGCCTCCACACGTGATCATGAGTATGAGCACTCCGACGCAGGCAGAAGCACACACGGCAATCTGTGTGCACACATTTTCAATACGTACTACTCAGATCGCTGACATCTTTGCGCACGCCAAAATCTCAACAGAAATTGTCCCGTTGCAAAACGTTTGACGGCCAAGTAAACTCTTTCTCTCTCTCGACAGAACGAGCGCTCGTGCGGAGTGCAAAAACAACGGATGGTGAAGACGTGAAGTTGTTACCAGACATCTTCAGGGAGAAAGTGTGAAAAACAAGATTGGCTTCAACGACGACGGGTGGATTATTATGTCTATATGAAAATAGGTGGTCGGGAGGCTAACGGCAAGAAGGGAATGTCTTTTTGCTTCCGTTCTAATTTCGTCCTTGCAGAACCTATGATTGTAAATGTTGTGATTAGTGAGAGATCATCGCAAATCAAGTCTCTAGATATCATTCTTGAGTACAGTGAAATCAGCATTTTAAGACCCCCAATTCAAGGCGGGTTCCACTGTATTTTAGCATGAGAAATGTTTGAACTAGACCTGCAATAGCAAGTGTCTCGATTACTTCAAGCGAGGTTTACGTTCGGTAGGCCAGCAACTACAGATTAAAGGTGTAAAAACGTCTCGCTTGTGGAGAGAGATACGCAGTCAATAAATAAAACCCCAGACAAATGAGAGACAAAAGAATGCGACAAATATTAAACGTGTTTACCCACCTTCATCGCTTTCGTCGTCTGCCTCATGTCCACTTTTTTTCTTCTTTTCAAGTCTGAAAAACAGAGACACAAAAATGCACTTTTGACGAAGCTTAAACATACCAAATATTGTTTAATTGATTGCAAGCAAAGTCACGAATGATTTAACCTAATGGTACTTACTGGTCTCGGAATGTTTGGAATACA
This sequence comes from Littorina saxatilis, assembly GCF_037325665.1. Classification (NCBI taxonomy): domain Eukaryota; kingdom Metazoa; phylum Mollusca; class Gastropoda; order Littorinimorpha; family Littorinidae; genus Littorina; species Littorina saxatilis. The sequence goes on along the minus strand of NC_090248.1, from coordinate 18,048,510 downwards.
CTTTAGTAAAAACAAATCCCGTATACGCTAGCTAACTCCCTACAGAAAATAGCAGAGATCCACAAGAGCACTTTGCTTGTGCATATTTCTTGAAACACTTAAAGGTACTGAACTTGTCAAATCCAGGTGCACGGAGCCCCTGGGGCTTTTAGTCATATCTCAGGCAGCTATCCGTTAGAAGAACTACCAAGTTTCATTGACTTGCACTCAAAGAGTCAAGAACTGCGATTTTTTTACGAATTAATTTCGTACTCGGACCCGGCTGGTCTTGGCCTATTTTTGGATCTAAATTTAGATCAGGTAGATCACCACATCATGCACAAAAAGACAAGTCACTAGCAAACTATGTCAGACGTCATCATGAGTTTGTGTAAAACAAAATGGAGGCCGGAATCACTCAGTTGAATCGAACTCCGACCAAACACCACGTAATAACTAGGTTAGTTTACGCACTCGCGTGAACAAGAAACGGTCGAGCTTCACAGATGTTGTCGTTGGGTAGTTTTGGGTTTGTTTTACTGCCATAGGAGGATTTTTGAACTGTAAATGCACTCAGCTGCAACAAAAACGCAAAACGAAGGCTGTGAGCTGCACTGTGCCTTTAAGCTTACAGTCATACAATTCAATTAAACAAAAAAGACATACAAGTTGAAAGGGAGCGAGTGTGACCAAGCGTACTTCAAAAAGCGTGGCAACTTACTCTGCTTTCACCTTGGCCTCCTCTGCCTTCTTGTCCTTCTTTCTCCTGAAAGGAAAAACAACTATACAGTTCATGTAAACTGTAGTTGTCTATGTTTACAGATCGGTTCTTTCCCTAATGCAGTACGTTAAATCCACAAGCTACAGTTAATATATAGTTACCCCTTGTATTATTCGGCAGCAAATTAATTTAACATCAAGTGTGATACATGTGATTTCCCCCCATCAAGGAAATTAAAGTCGCCGTTAATTACACTGATAGATAGCATAACATACAAAGTAAGTTAAACAAACAAGGTATTGCAGGGAAGACATACTTGAAGGGTAACATGACTGTCGTGAAAATGACTCGCTTTTTATATTTAGTCAAGTTTTGACTAAATATTTTAACATCGAGGGGGAATCGAAACGAGGGTCGTGGTGTATGTGCGTCTGTCTGTGTGTGTGTGTGTGTGTGTAGAGCGATTCAGACTAAACTACTGGACCGATCTTTATGAAATTTGACATGAGAGTTCCTGGGTATGAAATCCCCGAACGTTTTTTTCATTTTTTTGATAAATGTCTTTGATGACGTCATATCCGGCTTTTCGTGAAAGTTGAGGCGGCACTGTCACGCCCTCATTTTTCAACCAAATTGGTTGAAATTTTGGTCAAGTACTCTTCGACGAAGCCCGGGGTTCGGTATTGCATTTCAGCTTGGTGGCTTAAAAATTAATTAATGACTTTGGTCATTAAAAATTGGAAAATTGTAAAAAAAAATAAAAATTTATAAAACGATCCAAATTTACGTTTATCTTATTCTCCATCATTTGCTGATTCCAAAAACATATAAATATGTTATATTCGGATTAAAAACAAGCTCTGAAAATTAAATATATAAAAATTATTATCAAAATTTTTTTTTCGAAATCAATTTAAAAACACTTTCATCTTATTCCTTGTCGGTTCCTGATTCCAAAAATATATAGATATGATATGTTTGGATTAAAAACACGCTCAGAAAGTTAAAACGAAGAAAGGTACAGAAAAGCGTGCTATCCTTCTTAGCGCAACGAATACCCCGCTCTTCTTGTCAATTCCACGTGCACTGCCTTTGCCACGGGCGGTGGAGTGACGATGCTACGAGTATACGGTCTTGCTGCGTTGCGTTGCGTTCAGTTTCATTCTGTGAGTTCGACAGCTACTTGACTAAATATTGTATTTTCGCCTTACGCGACTTTTTCAACACTTAACATCGACATCCAACCTGCATCGTGTGAGTCCTCATAATTAACAAAGCTGGCAGATGGTATACACTGTGCCCTTTACCTGTTTAATTGATAAAGGGTTTCAATAAGGACTCATTTCAGAATAATTATGTATCATAGCATTTGGCCAATTTCTTACTTTGAACAATAAATAAGACAGACTCGTTATATTTGTAACAAATACGCAGAAATTACATGAAGATGATTTTCTCAATTCACTTTCGATATACTGTCCGATCAGTTTAAAAGCTTATAACACTTTACACGTGCTAAATCCAAGCATTGATACATAACAAGTTCAAACTCATGAACGTTGCATTTGCACCTTCAGTGATGAGCAAGGCGCTATACAACAGTATAGGGCACTCAAAGCGACATTTTCTTATCTAACTTTTTTGCACTCACACTCTACCAAACGCATACATATGAAATACGTTTACAAGAACATACATGTACTTGCATATGGACTAATATGAACTCTTGTTTTCAATTTCAAGGTTTCAGTTAATGAACAGATAAGCGTCGAAAATAAGGGAAATTGGTTTGACAAAATATGTTTAATGCCTTTTATAATTATCATGATATTTACACACACACACACACACATACACACACACACACACACACACACACACACACACACACACACACACACACACACACACTCACACATACATGATGCTTGATAATTTACAATATTGTGTAAATAACGGAAGCCTTCGTTAGCAGCAAGGTACACACGAAGCAGCACGCGCAAAACTGGCATTAGTTATACAGTTAATACATAATACACAATACTAATACAGTATACACAATGTTAATACATCATACACGTCAGCAGAGGACACGGGAGTTGAAGAGAGGAAACTTGGGAATGGACTGATGGACACAGGCGGGATTATTGTCACTGGAACTCGTTTCTGTCTTCTGTCAATAAATGTCAATATTTGAATTATCACCAATGGCTTGTTTCAGTATACAGCACAAAGAAACTGGTACATAAAAATAAATAGCAATCGGGCACTTAAATGCAGCAAAACGATAACAAGATGTTTCCCTTGCCACAGCTTATGTTTCGTTACATTCTGTGAGTAGTGACACCAAAGAACATTTTCATACCAGTAAAATCCTTCGTCAGACCTCCCCCCCCCCCCCCCCCCCCCATCAAAAAAGTGAACACGATCATTTAAACAATTACCAATAGAGACAGTCTGCTTTTAGCAATGATTACAACAAAAGCAGTACTGACATCGTGCGTGTTACATTGTCTACAACGTTTTTCCTTCCGGCGGGTAGGTCGGTCATCGAATAAATGACATGTAGAATACGCACAGCTGTAAAATGCTTCAAACAAAGTGCTGCAAAAGACTGTGAATGTATTGAGTTAATGTGCAAAGTCAGTTACATCCGTATAAGTAAAACCCCCAAAAAAAACACACACAGTAATGAACCATTACATTCTGAAAAAATCATGAAAGTAAGGTAACACAAAAGTTAAATTATTACGCCCCAATGTGTTAGGTCACTCATCACGCTGAGTAGTAATGGAGGGAGAGTTTAATAAGCGATGCCATGCATAATCGTAAAGCAACAGTCGTTTCAGCACAATAGAACTGCGAAGACAGTGCAGGAAGAATGAAACTGAGTCAAGTATATGCGTGAAGCTCTTGGTGTACCAGTCCAGCTGAATCATGAGGAAAGCGCAGTAGGGTTATGTTAGACGTGTATTGTAAGCAGCGCCCGTAAAGTATTAATGTGTTAATCCACGAGGGCGGGAAAACCGCAAAAGAGAGAGAAACCCACGCGTGTTTAGCCGCCGCCATCTCGTCATATTTTTCGCCATATTTCTCCCGTCTCTTCTTCTCTCTGTCCGCCCGCCGCACGGCTCTCTCCGCCAGGTAGCGCTCTCGCTCTTCCGGTGTCATGGCGTCCAAGTCCACGGCGTCAGAGTCCGTGGTGGCGTCACTGAACTGCGCCACGTCATCGTACCATTTTTTCTCCTTGGCACCCTTACCTCCCTTGCCACCTCCTTTAGGTTTCTTCACGCGGAGCTTACCTCCCTTGCCGTCCGACACGTCTGTGTAGTGACTGCACGCCAGCGGAAGGCAAGGATTGGGTCAAGATACAAATGGCACCCTTCTTATGGTCCACATTTTGCACCACAGTATGATTTCAATATCAACGATCTGGTGTTATGTTTAGCTTTTTAGATTGTTTTTAGATTTAACACAAAACACTGTACGTCAGGTAATACGTACCAATTGATACACACAGGAGGTTTAATCTAATATCATGTCAGTGTCATCTGTTTACATTCTTATCTATAGTATCAGCTAATACATAATAATAATAATATGGGAGATTTATAGAGCGCTTGGCGTTCTCTAAGCGCTTACAATGAATTGGTGATAGGTCAAGGCAGGTGAAGTAGCCCGCACGTTGAACATCTCTCATGCTGGGTATTTTCGTGTTTCTATAACCCACCGAACTCTGACATGGATTACAGGATCTTTTCCGTGCGCACTTGGTCTGATCTTGTGCTTGCGTGTACACACGAAGGGGGTTAAGTCACCAGCAGGTCAGCACATAAGTTGACCTGGGAGATCGGAAAAATCTCCACTTTTAACCCACCAGGCGGCAGCAACCGGGACTCGAACACACGACCTTCCGATTAGGAGGCCGACGTCTTACCACCACCACCATTTGAGTAGACTTAGTTTTATGGCAAACTGAAAAAACAGAAATCATGTGCAAAAACCGAAACTTGAACAACTTACCTTTCATCGTCAGAACCTGAAATACATTAAAAAAAACACACATCAATTCTGTTTTATTTAAGCAGAAAAGTTTAAAGAAAGTTATGATTTAGTATGCAACAAATACATATTATGCGGGAATTATAAATGACTAACTCTTTAACAATCCAAAGTTAATTAAAATTTCTTCTGAATGTTAAGTGCGTTTGTCGCAAAAAAGCAGATGAGTTCCGGAAATAACTCTGTCCGTGTCTCATGAACGTGACAGAGTTTTTATCCCTTGAAGGTAAGGCAAGATGATCTATTTATTGCTCAGTGAGAATGACCAACGGAGACACGCCGTTGGCACCACAGTGAATAATGCACTCTGATCTGCATGTTTTTGACAGAAAGAAACAGTTTATCACTTCGCGCGGAGACTGCATGAACGGCCCTTTCTTTTTTGAAAACATACAGATCTGAGTGCAATGACACTAACGGCTTGTCTCCCCCGGTTGTTCCAAATGAGCTGTATATGGCTCAGCTTGCCTCATCTTCAATTAAAAAAAAACTCTTCCACTGCCAATAAAAACCCTCACAGACTAATTTACGGATACCGCCTACTGATCCAGATATGTCAGTTTTCCACAGCCAATGAAAAACCGACAGAGATATTTTTCCGAACATCTAGCATTGTCAAGGCAACTGCAACCAAAGAACAAGTCGCGTAAGGCGAAATTACTACATTTAGTCAAGCTGTGGAACTCACAGAATGAAACTGAACGCACTGCATATTTTCACAATGACCGTTGTCCGCCGCTCGTGCAAAACACAGTGAAACTGACGAGCCTATTTAGCGCGGTAGTAGTTTCGCTGTGCTGCATAGCTCGCTTTTCTGTACCTCTCTTCGTTTTAAATTTCTGAGCGTGTTTTTAATCCAAACATATCATATCTATATGTTTTTGGAATCAGGAACCGACAAGGAATAAGATGAAATTGTTTTTAAATTGATTTCGGAAATTTAATTTTGATCATAATTTTTATATTTTTAATTTTCAGAGCTTGTTTTTAATCCGAATATAATATATTTATGTTTTTGGAATCAGAAAATGATGAAGAATAAGATGAACGTAAATTTGGATCGTTTTATAAAAAAAAAATGTAATTACAATTTTCAGATTTTTAATGACCGAAGTCATAAACTGATTTTTAAGCCACCAAGCTGAAATGCAATACCGAAGTCCGGCCTTCGTCGAAAATTGCTTTACAAAAATTTCAATCAATTTGATTGAAAAATGAGGGTGTGACAGTGCCGCCTCAACTTTTACAAAAAGCCGGATATGACGTCATCAAAGACATTTATCGAAAAAATGGAAAAAAAAGTCTGGGATTATCATACCTAGGAACTCTCATGTAAAAATTTCATAAAGATCGGTCCAGTAGTTTACTCTGAATCGCTCTACACACACACACGCATGCACACATACACACACACACACAAATACACACACACACACACACACACACACACACACATACACCACGACCCTCGTCTCGATTCCCCCTCTATTGACTAAATGTAAAAAGAGACTTACTGTCGAACTGTTCTGCCTTGCCATGGCCTATAACCTTGCCGTCCTTGTCCCTGAGTCGTTTCTTCCTCATGGTACGTCGTGTGCCGCCCTCACTGGTCTCGCTGTAGTAGCTGTGGTCACTGTCTGGACCCCCACGCTGCTTCTTACCCTTGCCCTGTCACAATCATGTACATAACAGTTAAAGTGACAGTGCTCGCTGGTTTCGCTGTAGTAGCTGTGGTCACTGCCTGGACCGCCACACGTCTTCTTACCCTTGCCCTGTCACAGTCATGTTTATAAAAGTTAAGGGGGCAATACTACCTAGTGAGGGGTGCATTTTTTTTATGTTGGTGGTATGTTGCCTGAATATCATTCAATTTCCATAACATTTGGTCACAAGTCAGATGATACATTCAAAATTACAAAACAATGAACACATTTTGCAGGAATTAGTTTATTGATGCATAAAAAAATCAATAATTCAAAAATACCTTTGCGAGCACAGCTACTACAGTGTGTGTGGTTCTCGACATATTTTAACACAATGAACAGTTACTGGACTTTGTTATTTAACACCATTAAATGGAACTAGTTTCTTTGGAGCATGAACCTCAAAGAAAGTGTGTAGGGCTAAAGAATTTTGTTTTACCATTTTCTGAATTTTAATGAAATACTAGGGTAAAATGTGCACTTTACAATCACTGTATGATGAGCTATGACGTACTTGAGGCCAAGATTAAAGGTTCAGCTTCCCTACAATGTTTTGAAACATAACTGCCCAGCTAGCAAGCTTTCGTCGGCCGACTGACGATTTCAGTCGGGTGACGTCGTCAAATGTCGTGTGTCGACGTCCGTTGTCGCGCCGATATCGTTTTGACTGTGTGTAAAACTCCGCAAATGTACGTAATAAACCCCGACATCGGCCCGACGCAATGTTGCTGTCGATAAAAATATGCAGAGTTACGGGAGATAACAACTTGAATTTATTATCATTATTTTAGCATTTGTTACGTCCCCTGTTCAAGCGTCGGGAACGGCGTGACATGACTCTGCAAATGCGAAACTAAATTATTCATATTTGTTGACTTTTTCACATAGGAGTAGGATAATTAATTGTAAGTTTTGTTTGTATATTTGCAATCAAATACAGCATGAGCTCAAACCATGAGTTTTACATTTTAAAAATACGCCATCATATATACTTGAAATACTCTAATAGCTTTCCTTACGGTACAAACAAGATTGAGTGTGAACATGGCCGGCTAGCTGCTACTTTCCCGCGTGAGCGAAGTTTATTTGTTTTCTTAGTTCAAGTTAATATCGAAAGAAGAGACATTCTTGCGAATGTTGGACAGCACATTGATGATATGTTATCCGAGACGAATGTCGCCTCGGGATCTCAATCTGAGTGCTGGTCCCAGTGCCACGTGGTGGCGGTGATAGTTGACAAGTTAAAATTGTGTAGCCAAGGACGGATGGAAACCTACAGGTGTGTTCAAGCTGTTAACGTCAACTCGAGGACAACCGACGGATCCAGCGAGTAAGTGATTTTGGTTTTTTTTCTTTAATGTTAGTTTTGCTGTTATACAGTGGGGGGGGGGGGGAGTACATACTGCTGTATCTGTAGATGTAGATGTAGGTGTTTTGTCCTGTACAGTGGGGGGGGGGGGGGGGGGGTGGAGTACATACTCATGATACTGCTGAATCTGTAGCTTTAAGTGTGGCTTGCACTGTTACACTTGGGGGGTAGGGTGTATGTATACTGATGTATCTGTAGCTGTAGGTGTGTGTATTGCATTGTAACACTTGGGGGGGGGGGGGGGTACATACTGATCTATCTGTAGCTGGTGGTGTGTTTTGCACTGATGCACACCAATCTTACATGGTCCAATCTTACATGGTCCAACCTTACATGGTCCAAACCTACATGGTCCAATCTTACATGGTCCAATCTTACATGGTCCAACCTTACAAGGTCCAATCTTGCATGGTCCAATCTTGCATGGTCCAATCTTACATGGTCCAACCTTACATGGTCCAACCTTACATGGTCCAATCTTACATGGTCCAATCTTACATGGTCCAACCATACATGGTCCAACCTTACATGGTCCAATCTTACATGGTCCAATCTTACATGGTCCAACCTTGCATGGTCCAATCTTACATGGTCCATATATATATTATTGGACCATGTAATATTGGACCATGTAATATTGGACCATGTAAGATTGGACCATGTAAGGTTGGACCATGTAATATTGGACCATGTAAGATTGGACCATGTAAGGTTGGACCATGTAATATTGGACCATGTAAGATTGGTCCAATCTTACATGGTCCAACCTTACATGGTCCAACCATACATGGTCCAATCTTACATGGTCCAATCTTGCATGGTCCAATCTTACATGGTCCAACCTTACATGGTCCAACCTTACATGGTCCAATCTTACATGGTCCAACCTTACATGGTCCAACCTTACATGGTCCAATCTTACATGGTCCAATCTTGCATGGTCCAATCTTGCATGGTCCAACCTTACATGGTCCAACCTTACATGGTCCAACCTTACATGGTCCAATCTTACATGGTCCAACCATACATGGTCCAACCTTACATGGTCCAATCTTACATGGTCCAACCTTGCATGGTCCAATCTTACATGGTCCATATATATATTATTGGACCATGTAATATTGGACCATGTAATATTGGACCATATAAGATTGGACCATGTAAGGTTGGACCATGTAATATTGGACCATGTAAGATTGGACCATGTAAGGTTGGACCATGTAATATTGGACCATGTAAGATTGGTCCAATCTTACATGGTCCATCCTTACATGGTCCAACCATACATGGTCCAATCTTACATGGTCCAATCTTGCATGGTCCAACCTTACATGGTCCAATCTTACATGGTCCAATATTACATGGTCCAATCTTACATGGTCCAACCTTACATGGTCCAACCTTACATGGTCCAACCTTACATGGTCCAATCTTACACGGTCCATATATATATTATTGGACCATGTAATATTGGACCATGTAAGATTGGACCATGTAAGGTTGGACCATGTAAGGTTGGACCATGTAAGATTGGACCATGTAAGATTGGACCATGCGTGATCCAACATGGTTTAAAATCGTCACCACGAGTTTTCGTCACACCCAACAATTCAAAGTGTGGTGCAACACACGAACACTATCCAATGTTTTAGCCATTGGTTTGGATGAGCACGACAAACATTTCGTCTGCTTCTAAAGGTGCTACCGCCTCAGAACCGCAGGCGCGAAGAAAAGTTCGCAGGGATTTCCCGATTGCATAACCGGAAACGAAAGGGATCGCAACGAACTAAGTTTCGTTGGTCAATCTAAAGCTCGCTAATAAGCACCATTGTACTTCCTATGTCTTGAATTAACAGCTTTGTGTTGCATGACCTTGGATGACCTTGACCTTGGGTCAAGGTCACATGTATTTTGGTAGGAAAAATGTGTAAAGCAGTTCTTAGTGTATGATGTCATTGCTAGGTTTAGTTATTTGACCTTGACCCTGAAGGCCAAGGTCATGTAAAGGTCAAGGTCAAGCATGTGAGTCGTATCCCAGCCAGCAAGACATTAGCGGCCGATAGTCGGCCGAACACCCTTCAAAAAGTCGGGCAGGTGACGTCAAAAGATACGACGCGGGTGTTGGCCCGACTAACTTTTGCAAAGAGGCAACGAGGCGGCCGACAGGCGGCCGAACACCTGTACTATGGCGGCACGCATCCGGTCCGATGTTAATCGGCCCGATGGCTTGTTGGACCTGCGGCCCGACACCTTATGCCGACATCGTCCCGATGTCTTCCCGCTGAAATCGATATCTTCCCGATCTCGGCATAAGGTGTCGGACCGCAGGTCAAACAAGTCATCGGGCCGATTAACATCGGACCGGATGCGTGCCGCCATAGTGCAGGTGTTCGGCCGCCTATCGGCCGCATCGTTGCCTCTTTGCAAAAGTTAGTCGGGCCAACACCCGCGTCGTATGTTTTGACGTCACCGGCCCGACTTTTTGAAGGGTGTTCGGCCGATTATCGGCCGCTAATGTCTTGCTGGCTGGGTGTGCAAAATGTCAACACTGTATCTTTAATAGTTTAGAAAACATCAATCGAAAACCATAACATTATTTGAAATTTTGCAAACTTTTCAACGCGTCAAAATGAGAATTTCAAAATGTACACAACAACTGTGTCCAAATACTGTCACTCAGTAGTGTCATGTCAATTATTCTGATTTCTACTGGCACAGAAATTAAAACCACATCATCTGGCACTGTATCTGAGGGACTACCTAGTATTTCATGTGTGCACTCAGCATAGTTGAGTCGCATTTCTTGTGACATTTTGGACAAAATCGTAGATTTTGAGCTGCAGATACCCCCTGTTTGACCCTAAATATCTCAAAAAGTATAGCACTAAGACATACAAAAATCAAACAGTATGACAAAATTGAGGCATTTATGCATCAAAACGAATTAAAAACATTATAGAATGTAAAAAAGAGTTTTTTCCATCATCTCAGGTAGTACTGCCACCTTAAAGTGGCAGTGCCCGCTGGTAAAAGGGCTCATTTCTGCCAAAACACTTTTAAAACCTTGTTAAACATACGAAGTGGTCATGTTGAATTGCTCAATACCTTACGGTTTTATGATACAAAGTAACATAAACTGTTACGATATGTTTTTGTTATAAGTGTAACAAGAAGACGTCCGCGTTAGTACACAAAAGGAGCGTTCCAAAAAAGTTAAGTTAATAAATGTTGCGTAAAATAATAATCGTCTCCTGGATTCTCCTTCTTCAAACTGTTTGAATTTGTATGTTTCAAAATGTCACCACAGTTTAGACGGAAACTCGTACCGTCCTTGAGAACAATATCACATTAAAGCTGCCCCCACCCCACCTCCGTTTTTGTACCACCCTCCTGCTAACAAAGGTATATTTGGACAAGTAGACTAACAATTACCTGGTACATAGAATCAAAGCCTCATTTAAAAGGCTTTTCAAATGGAAATAGGAAAGGAAATAGATCGTGCCAACTATTGTTCTTTCATCATTCAGTAGATAAATCAATCAATCCATAGATCAAGCAATCAATCAACGAATCACACCTGCACGAACAAAGAGAAAAATATGTTTGTAAGCTGACCTTTTTCTTGGCCAGCCCGCCACCTTCCAGGTTACTGTCATCGCTGTGGTAGGACTCGCTGTCACCGTACGTGCCATCTGCTAGCCGTTTCTTTCGCCGCACGTGCCGTGTGCCGCCCTCACTGACCACGCTGAAGTAGCTGTGGTCGCTGTCGCTGCCGTGGGCGCGTTCCCGTCGTCGTCGCCGTCGTCTTGCGGCACCATCTTCATCCTGAAAACAAGCAGCAAAATGTGAGTTTAAGTTGACCAAAACTGGACTTTGACCGCTCTAATGGCAGGACAAAAAGACAATAAAAACATTTAGTTTCAGGACAGTACAAGTAAATAGGGAAGGGTGGGTGGAGGGGTCGGGCGGGGGGGGGGGGGGGGGGCGGGGGGTTGTTAGAGAGGTTCATTAGAATATCCAAGATGGGCGTTAGGGTTCTAGCTTTCTATTTCAAGCAAATGGAAACATTCTTGGCATAGCATTTTTGTTATTCGTCCATACAAATATTGACCTCACTGCTGTGGTAGGACGCCGAGTCACTGTAAGTACCATCCGCGCGTTTCCGGCGCCTTCTGACCCTCCTGGTACCCCCCGCGCTGACCACACTGCGGTAACTGAAGTCACTGTCACTGTCCGCGTCCCGCTTGCCTTTCTGCACACATACAGTGCACACACAATTATAACCCTGCGCCTATATCTTTTGAATACATTTTTGTGGACATACAAGGCATGGCATCACACATAGTCACACATGTATGAGGGTAATTTAAAAAAGTCGTAGCCTACACACGAATTGGAATTTTTCAGATAGGGCACTTGATAACTTTTACACAGATACATGATTTGCCATGACTTTGTGTATTTGTTTGAGGTCATAGGCACAATTATCAATATTATTTGGACAGACTGCAATATGCACAGTCTTTGATCAAAAGCAGGGGTCGACATTTTGGCTAAATACAAGAAACTTACAAGGCATGTTGCGGTATATGTTTAGTGATGACCACACAAATGGGTGTCGAGGCATAAAGCTTCTTTTACCCTGGGCGCGTACAAGATATTTTGTGGTATATGTGTTACGTAATGGCCACAAAAAGGATGTCGCGGCACTAAAAGCGGCTTTCCCTCTGGGGGGCTTACAAGGTAGTTTGAGGTCACTCTCACCTTCCTGCGTGCTCGTTCGGCCGCCGTTTCCTCCGTGACGACGAGGTTGCCGTCCTTGTCCCGCCTGACCTTCATCTTGCCCTTGCCCTTCTCGCCCTTGGACGCCACGAACTTGCCATCCGCCCCGATCTGACCGACCTTCCTGTGGACACCAATCACACTCCGCGGTCATCTTCCTTTCACACTGTCGGCTTCACGACAAACGCCATTGACTAAAGAAACCAAGACATCTCTTACAAAGTAAAATCGTTGACGCCACATGCGAAAAACAGTTCGAGAAGAGGTCATAACTCAGATGACTTTTTCTGCATGTCTTACATAAACTGGCAGAGAATTTTGTCATCAAAATTTGTCTCGTTCACTTCGTGTGTGTGTGTGTGTGTGTGTGTGTGTGTGTGTGTGTGTGTGTGTGTGTGTGTGTATGTGTGTATGTGTGTGTGTGTGTCTGTGTCTGTGTCTGTGTGTGTCTGTGTGTGTGTGTCTGTGTGTGTGTTGCCGCGTGCCTCCGTCTATCTGCCCGTCATATGTCTGTCTGTGAGAGTTTCAAAGAGAGACACAGAGAGAGAGAGCGATAGAGAGAGAGAGCGATAGAGATAGTGTGTGAGAGAGAGATAGAGAGAGAGTGTGAGAGAGAGAGAGAGAGGCGGGGGGGGGGGGGAGGGACAGTGAGAGGGGAAACTCACTTTTTGTATTTCTTGCCAGTGATGGGATCCACCACCACTTCGTACACAGCACCATCCTTTCCTACGATGCGGGCTCCTACCTTGGCTGCACACACACACACACACACACACACACACACACACACACACACACACACACACACACACACATAAACACACACACACACCCATAATTGTGTGATTGTTATCAGAATGCAAAATCAGCAATGTCCAGGTTGCATTGCATTACATTACAGACTACAAAAGCAAATAACATAAAGACTCTTACGTGTCTGACGCCATCTTTGTTTCATAAAACATTATTATTATGCTGGCAGTTAACATAAGAATACTTTTCCTCGACAAATGAAAGACAAATGTCACAAATGAATAGAAATATTCATATATATCAAATATTTTTCGATATTACTTTTCATTTGTCTTTCATTTGTCGAGGACCAAATTTCAGCGCCCACCCTCCCCCTCAACACAAGATAAAGCAGAAGGCACAACCAGTTACTAAGGGAGGCAACTCACCTTTCTGTACCTCCGGGTCGTCGTCGTCATAGACTGTGGACGCCTTCTCCCAGTCCTCGATTGTCTCCCCTTCCCCAAGCTTCATGAACTTCTTGAGGTACTCCGGGTCTCCGCCTGACTCGAGGAACTTTTGGTACTCCTCGTCCGTCATCATGATCGTCTTCTCTATGATCCGCCCGCTCTTCGTGCGTACCTTGGTCTTCACCACCTGACACCCACACCCCACAATCACATGTCATCATATCTTCTCTATGATCCGCCCGCTCTTCGTGCGTACCTTGGTCTTCACCACCTGACACCCACACCCCACAATCACATGTCATCATATCTTCTCTATGATCCGCCCGCTCTTCGTGCGTACCTTGGTCTTCACCACCTGACACCCACACCCCACAATCACATGTCATCATATCTTCTCTATGATCCGCCCGCTCTTCGTGCGTACCTTGGTCTTCACCACCTGACACCCACACCCCACAATCACATGTCATCATATCTTCTCTATGATCCGCCCGCTCTTCGTGCGTACCTTGGTCTTCACCACCTGACACCCACACCCCACAATCACATGTCATCATATCTTCTCTATGATCCGCCCGCTCTTCGTGCGTACCTTGGTCTTCACCACCTGACACCCACACCCCACAATCACATGTCATCATATCTTCTCTATGATCCGCCCGCTCTTCGTGCGTACCTTGGTCTTCACCACCTGACACCCACACCCCACAATCACATGTCAGCATCTTCTTATCTCACAAAAAATCTTCTAAGCGCTAGTCATGTTTAGGTGTGTGTGTGTGTGTGTGTGTGTGTGTGTGTGTGTGTGTGTGTGTGTGTGTGTGTGTGTGTGCGTGTGTTAGTTCATGAATTCATGTTCTCTTGCCAGTTTCTTATAAAATGCAACATTGTCTTTACGACTTAGATAAACGCGGTATTAAATGATTGCACAATCGAAAAGTTGCTTTTCTGCTCCGTTTATTCCAAACCAACAGAATAATCATAACATGTTAGAACGGTACTCTGTTCTAGAAAATGACAGTACCATCATCATCTTTGTCTGTTTTTGTTCGCACATACAGACAAGCAACGCGAAGAACTAGGGCAGAGTAAGCACGTATCTCAACGCTATTTTTCTGATGCATAATTTGCAAAGCTTTTAAATCTAGCCTCAACAAAATACATCTAGTCTCTACACATATTATCTAGCCATCTGTAACATCAAACTCAAAAATTCTACCAAAGAACAAAGAAAAACAGGGATAGTTGTAAAGTTAACACCACCACACATTGGAAAAAGGTATGTAAGATAAACTCAAAACGTCACGTCATTATAGCTAGTCCTTAGGCACATTGCCTGCAGGACAGAAATCCTCCATCAAGATGCCTCTATCAAGGTACTTCATCCCTCACGGAGACACGCACGAACCTTCATAGCTTTGCCCTCTGGCACTTTCTCCCACGACTCTATGGTTCCCTGTTCGTCAGGCTTGAGGTACTTGTTGAGGATGGCACTGGGGTCCCCTCCCGCCTCCATCATCTTCTTGTAGTCTTCCTCCGTGATGTGCAGCGTCCTCTCCACCAGGCGCCCGCTCTTCGTGCGTATCAGTGTCTTGATCGTCTTCACACAACAGTGACCGCTTGTCATATGGGGGACCTTGTCTAACTTTAAATATACACTGTCATGGCAAACAACTGCAATTTGGTCTGTTGGACATGCATGTCTCTCCGTCGTCCATTCGAAGGGTGCTCATGAGACAAAACAAAATTCTAGCGTGAAAATACAGGCCACGGGCATCTGAGTATTTGAACTATTCACAAAGCAAACTAAAGCGGAAGCACTGATAGCACTCGTTTAAATGATAATCACAACAAACATGTAAGCCTAAGACGTTTGATATAACCAGAGGTCTCTGACATTAAAGAATGACAAACCAAAAGTATGCATATAATTATAAGCAGATACTAATTCTAATCAAACACAGACTTAATAAACAACAATTTCTAGACTTGAGCCTAATTTCCCTTC
>NC_090248.1:18025184-18027684 GCF_037325665.1 Littorina saxatilis | reverse complement strand
AATACACACATTCTCATAGCCTTCACACCTACACACATAATACACATATTCTCATAGCCTTCACTCCTACACACATAATACACACATTCTCATGGCCTTCACACCTACACACATAATAGACACATTCTCATGGCCTTCACATCTACACACACAATACACACATCCTCATAGCCTTCACACCTACACACATAATACACACATTCTCATGGCCTTCACTCCTACACACATAATACACACATTCTCATAGCCTTCACACCTACACACATAATACACACATTCACGTAGCCTTTACTCCTACACACACAGTACACACATTCACATGGCCTTCACACCTACATTGTGACACACAGTACACACATTCTCATAGCCTTCACTCCTACACACATAATACACACATTCTCATAGCCTTCACACCTACACACATAATACACACATTCACGTAGCCTTTACTCCTACACACACAGTACACACATTCACATAGCTTTCACACCTACACACACACACAGAGTAAACACATTCACATAGCCTTTACTCCTACACACACAGTACACACATTCACATAGCTTTCACACCTACACACACACACAGAGTAAACACATTCACGTAGTCTTTACTCCTACACACACAGTACACACATTCACATAGCTTTCACACCTACACACACACACAGAGTAAACACATTCACGGAGCCTTCACACGTACACTCACAGTAAACACATTCACGTAGCCTTCACACCTACACACTCAGTACACACATTCTCGTAGCATACACACCTACACACACAGTGCACACATTTATATAGCCTTCACACCTACACACACAGTGCACACATTTATATAGCCTTCCTTATCGTGTAAACGTTTACGTGGCCATCAGATATCCGCCTTGGATTTTACACGCTCCTAGAACATTCATTCGCCGCTTCACATACAACAAATGATCAGCCTAGTATCTCCATGTGTTGGGACGGAATATTTCGGCCCTATTTTCTGATACCTCCAGCTGTGTACGCGGCGTCGATAATTTCGAAAACTGCGGGAGTTTTCTACATTTACAAAACCAAACTTTAAATAATCATGTAAACTGGCTCTGAGAAAGGAGGTGATGTTGAAATCCCTCAATGTCTGTGCAAACGAAATCTTCTTCAAAAGAAAATTTAATGTACATTAAGTTTATACTCTTGTAATTTATCATATACAGCTGTAAACTGTACAGTATAAAACTGTGAAAGACTAACCCATGTTTCTGTGTTGTACAATCGGATGGACGAAACCTATTCCCTAATTTTCTCAACTCACGTTTTTCTGTGATGGCCTCCAGTCGTTGTAAATCCAATAGTTCCTTTTTTCTCTGAAAAACACATAAACCATGGGATTAATGCCATAGCTGAAGCAAACGTTCCATAACTTGAAATCAAGAATACTAACACATTTGAGGCGGCAGCTTAGAAATATATATTATTTCAAGATTAAGAATGCTTGCAGATTGGCGGTTATCAAATTATACAGGGCCGGACTAGGCTAAGAGGAGGGAGGGGGGGTTGCCAGTGGGGGTCAGGGGGCGAAGCCCCCTGAAGCTGATGGGTAGGTCATATTCTGAGATAGCAAAATGGTCGCTCCTTGCATGAAACGGCATAAAATAAACAATAATAAAAAATGTTTTAAATAAGTGAAGTACATGTTTAGGCTAGGGGGGGGGGGGGGGGTTGCGCAACCCCCATAACCCCCCCGGTAGTCCGGCCCTGTTATACTTCAATTCTCTTCAATCCTCAGAAACTGCGACCAGATAGTTGACAATAACAGACAAAGAAACAAACAAAACAAACACAGATTCTGCCATCCATGTTGGATTTCGATTGGTAACAGTAGCACAAAAACAACAAGCATGCACCCCCGAAAACGGAGTATGACTGCCTTAATGGCGGGGAGCAAAGGGCCAAACACCAAGAACCAGAATGATTGACACGGAGACTTACCTGCAGTTCTATCTGCTCCATGAGACACTTGATGTACCAGTACCCGTGACGGTACCCGCCACCCACCCGTATATATTTGTGCTGAAACATCCAACAGATCATTAAAAAGTCGAAAACAGGTCTGTGGTATTTTATAGGTATTTGTTCGTACGCTTGTGTAAATGTGCTTGTGTGCTTGTTCATGTACCCACATAGGCGCATTGACGCACGCGAACACACACGCACTAAAATACGCATATCTCTCTCTCTCTCTCTCTCTCTCTCTCTCTCTCTCTCTCTCTCTCTCTCTCTCTCTCTCTCTCTCTCTCTCTCTCTCTCTCTCTCTCTCTCTCTCTCTCTCTCTCTCTCTCTCTGTTGTGCATTGTATATTCTGAACATATTTTTGTTGTACTATTGCTACATGTTCGATTGCTACCAGCTTGTACTTATAATTACTTGCATAGTATGCATTTGATTTTATGAATAACCACATAATTATGTATGCTCTTCATTCCTCATCTTCATCATCATCATCATCATCATCA
>NC_090248.1:18007684-18020184 GCF_037325665.1 Littorina saxatilis | reverse complement strand
TTACTTATTTTGTTGCACACGAAGTATGCATTTAAAACGCATTCGTTCTTTTGTTTCTCAGAAACGAACTGTAACGCTTGCGAACGCACGATGTCTATCTGCATGTTGGTGACAAAGTCAAGCTAAAAGAAAAACGATAACAACAAAAAACAAGAACAACGACAACAATAACAGTAACAGTAACAACAACAACAACAACAACAACAACAACAACAACAACAACAACAACAACAACAACAACAACAACAACAACAATCAGAACAACAACATCAACAACAACAATCAGAACAACAACAACACTCAGAACAACAACAACAGCAACAACAACAACAACAACAACAACAACAACAACAACAACAACAACAACAACAATCAGAACAACAACAACAACAACAACAACAACAACAATCAGAATATTTAGCTGGGCTAAAAAGAGCTACATTTTCTTCCTTTGTTACTGTAACTGTCAGTTATTTTAACCCTATTCTATTATTTTTGACTTCCTTGTTGAATGACAGCTTCGATGACTCAGGTGTGCTTTCTGTAATTCCTTTATACCTGTTCTGAAAGGGGAAACGGTAGATAGCGTAGAGGAACAAGCCTTTACAAGTGGCAGAAGAAAAACTCCACGCATATCGACATGGACCAAACAAATAGCAAAAGCCTCAGTATGCTCCTAGTTCCGATAGAGACCGATACAATAGCACATTCAAGTTGTGCTGGATAGAAATGAGCCTAATTTGTCCTGTGAAAGCCAGACTATACAAGCAATATGTCTGCCTGTGACATGCACCTTTGGCTCTAGAACTAATTGTAGTTTTATTTACAACACAGAATGTGTCGATCGGTTGTAGTGTCTGTTTTTGAGTGCCTTGAGTATTTGCCTGCGTTGTGGGTGCGTGCGTGCATGCGTGCGTGAGTGCGTACTGTGCTTGAGCAAACGGTATTCTGTCATACTTGCCGAATGAATTGATTCTGCGGAACTGAAGATCAAGCAAGTTTCCTTGTGTATATCACGTGCATGGTTGTAATATAAAGTCTTATGTCTCCTGTCTTCTTTTGATGCACGTTCCCTTGAATATGTTTTCCTCCAACAAGTGAGTGTGGTACATAAAGCATTGAAATTCTGAGCCGTAGGGAACAGTCCTTTTCTTCAACACATCGGACGAGTCTCGCGAGAAAAGCTCAAATGCTCTTAGTGTGCTATTGTGTCTACTTGACACTATACCTTAGAGAGCCATGCCATGAACCTAATTGTCTCGTCCGACACAGCCATTCACTGCTGATAACAAGCCTACGTCGGCTCACCAAAATTAACATGGCAATAGTATCTCAAAGGTATCATCCTCACTGTGTAAACTCTCATTGCCAGAGAACTTCTCAGGCTTTCACACGGAATTACAGAGGATCCTTTCACTTGGAAACAGATCCAATAAAATAGTGTGGCTGCATTCTGCGCAGTGTGAGGTGTGTTGTTTTGCTCAATGAACGCAGCAGATTGACAATTACGAAACAAATTTATTTAAGAAACTTCCCACTCTGCACAGGAATCAACCACACTCTAAATCGAAGTGTTTACCCAGTGTGCTAGTTTTGCTAGAAGAAGTATGTCATATGTCGCACAGTGTTCAAAACGGGTTTCACAAAGTGTGTTCAAAAGGGGAACACTTCAGTTGAGAGTGCAGGCTCTTTAATGTTGACATTTGTTTGAGTTGAAGGATGCTCTTAGTCCACGTAAACGATGGACGTCCTCGCTAACACGAGTAGGCCTGCGCCTTAAACATGCCAATGCTACCTTAACGGTCAACACAGGGTAGCGCTCCCTCCTCTCCTTTCTTATTATCACAATCGCCTCGGAAGACTGCTTTGAGATTTAATTGACTATTTCTTTTGAAATGTTAAGCTTCAGTTCCCCACAAAAGCTACCGCCGCGAGAAAACGGCTTTAAGTTTCGCCGTGACACGCTCATATTGTGGATACATTGATTTTGTTTTCTTTGGTTTTGGTAAAGACGATTTTCAGATTGCATCTGTGTGCGTTTATGCTTAAAAAATATTGTGCGCTTGTCAAGTTTTAGTCTCCGTTTTATCCTGAGCGAAAATAATACGCTGAGAGAAGGTGAGATTTTTGTAGGCGAGCTCGTGTGCGTTTGCTCGCTGTCTGTCTGCGCTAAACCTGCTTATTCCCCCCTCTGCTTCTTTACCTCTGTAAACTTGTAGGGGTAGTTATTTTTCGATAATGACCCAGCAACCAAACAAATAACGACCCAGCAACAGCCTGAATCCTCGATAGTGCAATGGGTTGAGAGGTTGTTCTGTTTCGGTACTACTTTTTGCGACTGAAAAGTTCCGAACGCTCTAATGTACGAAGTATACATCTCTGGAGCAAACAATACAAACATACCGCATTTAAATTAACAACTACAGGCCTGAACACATGAATCTCCATATAAAATCCATGAGTTCGGTTGTTTTCTGAATCTAGATCAGACGTTCATCACAAGCAATTTCCCAAGGCAAGTAACTCATACTTTGTCTAGCGACAAGAGTAGTTCCCCTTCTTTTCACTCAGTTTCTTCGACAACAGACTGCAATCCGACGGTCAGTTTTCAACAATATTTCATTTAATAAACAGATCACACGCAACCAAATGCACACATCTCATCAATTTAAACAACATAAAGCGGTTTCATACACTATTTTCCCCAGAAAACTTAACTTCATACAGTTTTTAACGTTGGAACACGGGTGCAAAAGTTCGTCTGCTAGTCCCATTTGACGAAAGAACATTATCCTAACCGATACCAAAACATATACAGAACACACAATATCTGCCTTTGCCCCCACAGCAGAATAACAGCATAGCTGTGTACTTGATTTTAGTCCAAAATAGGAAAACTGACAAGAAGTGTTAACAGAATGGAATGATTTGCACGGAACTATACAACCGCGCACTAATCGATCGCCTGCGCAGGTTGACTGGTTGAGTGAATAGGATTCGATCAAACTTTCGCAAAAAACCTCCTCTTTTCTTTGAATAACTGAAGAAAGGAGGAATAAAGAGGTTACACACCTCGTCTCAGTGATTATCAAAAATAATGGTCTCAGTTCGCGGTCATGAAAAAGCTCGCTAAAGCTCGCATTTTTCATGATCCGCAAACTTCGACCATTATTTTTGATAATCACTGAGACTCGGCATGTAACCTCTATTTATTCAGTCCCTTATCACAGGCTACCATTGTATCACTTCTCTCCATTATCATTCAAAGACAAAGCTAGCACGTGGATTTTTTTTTTTAGCGCTATCGATACGAATATGGATCCCTAAGAAGGCTGAATGTTCTTGACGCTCAGCAATGTCAAGGAATTACGCCGTCTATGTGTATACTGTATCAATTCAACTTATCGGTTGCATGTATATTTACAAACATGTATTTCTCGAGACCACACAATGCTAATTGGGAGCAACTGTGCATGTCAAACAAGACGTTGACGTGATGCAACCAACAGATTATTCCTACTAAACATTCAAATAATCAATAGCAACATACAGGATTATAGTAACGGAATGATATTGTTAGTGTTGTGTATAGTGTGTAGCCCTATATACATTGACGCAAAGCGCAGCAACAGTGCTGTACAAAACTTTTCTTGTAATATCTTCTTCAAATCAGAAAATCAGCCACGAAACTACGTGTTTTACAATAAATAACAGACGGACACACACATACACACACACACACACACACACACACACACACACACACACACACATGCTCATACACACACACACATGCACTCACGCACACACACACGCACGTACACGCACGCACGCACGCACGCACATACACACACACACACACGCACACACACGTACATACACATACACATACACACACACACACACACACACACACACACACACACATACTTATCCACTGAGGTGCGACAGCATACTTATCAAACTACTGTGCGGAATACTTGGATCAAATTGATCTCACGTTTTGTCCCAAACACAAAAATCAACTACCATGAAAATGAACCTACGAGTAAAACTTCAGTCACATGCCATTCTGTTGTGCGCCGTTCTCGATTACATCACCGAAATACTATTTGCCTGTGATGCCTATGCTAGCCTTCCCAGCACTTAATGCCAGTATTGTACTAAGGCCAAAAAAAAAATAGGTCTGTTTACGGTAACCCGACCGACCCTAGTTTTTTCGCGCGACCCTAGACTTTTTTTGGGCATTTGGGGGAAAAAAAAAAAAAATCTTGTTTTTTTGGCAAAATAACGTAAAAATATGGTTTTTTGGAAAAAAAAAAAAAAAAAAAAAAAAAACAATCCCGACCTACCGACCCTATTTTTTTGGCCTATGTTACCGTAAACAGACCTATTTTTTTTTTTGGCCTAAATGGTAAGCTTAATCCGCACGGTTTCTGTGTCTCTTCCAAAGAGAGTTACCCTGCACCTGTTATTCTTCTTCACTATCCATGTGATCGACCTGTCTGCAGAGTGTCCTACCTGACCTAGCAGGTCACAAAGAGTGCATATATATATAGAAGCTACAAGAACAATGCGCGTAAAATCGTTTGTAACAGAACAATTGCTCTAGATCTCACTTCAAAGGCGAACAACTATACACAGTTTTTGCTTACGGCAAGATAATCTAGTTTATAGAAACTGGGCTAAGGGATCAAATACAAGTCAAAGGGGGCTTATGAAAGAGAAAAACGGCAACACTGTATGGAATATCACCAGCGGTAAACAAAATCAGGCTGACAAACAGAGAAAAGAAACAGTATGTAGTTAGGCTGACAGACACACAGGCACACATGGGACAGGCAGACGGACTTACAAACAGGCAAGCAAACAGGAACTGAGAATGACAGGAAAATAATGACCATATAGAGTTTTCTATACCCGTTCGCTTGCCTACCTGTACATGTCAGATATCTACAAATATGTATGTACATAATTATATGGTAATATATCTAAATAGCTAAATTGACTCAGTGTCAGTAAACAACCAAAAATAGTGACAAAAATGGGTTTTTTAACACACCAGACTGAAAGATCAGTTACACACGTAAGGTTTACAGAAGGAGAAAGTACGAGTGTGTTAGACTGTAGGTCGGCTGCGGCCGTTTATTCCCTGCAACCATAAGCCTGCGGTGGTCACTAAGTCAATGCTGGTCAAACCAAAGTGTCGCGAGCTAATCCCTTTATACTCTTGCACTCTGCGCCTACACTTTGTCAAAACAACACTGTGCGTAAAGCGTGACACCCCACGTTGAAAGCTCTGAGGTTCAGTCATGGTTGAAAAACGGTTAAACCACAATGCTTTGTGTGCTTGTCACTGCTGTCTTGGTACATGTTCAAATTTAGTTCCAGAAGAGAAACTGCCGAGTACAAAGAGCTGTCTGACACAACAAGAGTTTAAAAATATTTCACACAAAGGTATAAAGTGCAAACATTGGCTGACGTTCTTATTTTCCATTGTGTAAGGATTTCTGCAGTGCCCGGAGAAAAGCCCCGCGCGGCGGAAGAATTTTGATTGATTTGTATATATATCTCTTGTTAATACAGCTGTAAGTTTTTTGAGATGCAAACAGACAAAACTTTTCAGTCTGAGCAGCGTGTTTGAATAGCTTTCAACGCGTGTCAGCAATTATCGCTAAAGTAGCATGCATGTAAACAGGGATCGCGTTTACGCACGATTTTTGCGTATTTGACGCATTTTAAAAGTCGCTGACGCGTTTTTTTCGCCGCGCCGCGTAAGCCATACGCAAAAATATTGTAACTTTTTCTTGTCTTCACGCAGCGCTTTTGCTCTGACTTAATAATCACCCGATCCTGAAACTGACTATAGGGCTCGAGAAGTGACGACACACATGAAATCTGCGCGTCAAAACTAAAGTCCGTTTCTTTTTGCATCGAAGTATCGCAAACGAACGTAACGAGGGTATTACCAGATAATGTCTTGTCGGATAATGAAACAGACATTAGCTGCTCTCCCATCTCGCGCTTCCAAAAGGCGGAAAGTGTGTCTAGTCGTATTAGAGCGGGAAACAAACTCGCAAGGCCCGAAGGTTGGAGACAGCAGGGGTGTTATTCGACAGGCGTGCGCGGAGTTCGACAGGAAAACTCGCCGTATTTAGGTAAGGAGTGTCTTTAAGTCTTTCGTGCGTGTTTTGTTTGTGTCTGTACGTGTTTTCGTAGTACGCAAAAATATTGGTCCGTGACGCGTTTTTATATTTAGTCAAGTTTTGACTAAATATTTTAACATCGAGGGGGAATCGAAACGAGGGTCGTGGTGTATGTGCGTGTGTCTGTGTGTCTGTGTGTCTGTGTGTCTGTGTGTGTGTGTGTAGAGCGATTCAGACTAAACTACTGGACCGATCTTTATGAAATTTGACATGAGAGTTCCTGGGTATGAAATCCCCGAACGTTTTTTTCATTTTTTTGATAAATGTCTTTGATGACGTCATATCCGGCTTTTCGTGAAAGTTGAGGCGGCACTGTCACGCCCTCATTTTTCAACCAAATTGGTTGAAATTTTGGTCAAGTAATCTTCGACGAAGCCCGGACTTCGGTATTGCATTTCAGCTTGGTGGCTTAAAAATTAATTAATGACTTTGGTCATTAAAAATCTGAAAATTGTAAAAAATAATAAAAATTTATAAAACGATCCAAATTTACGTTTATCTTATTCTCCATCATTTGCTGATTCCAAAAACATATAAATATGTTATATTCGGATTAAAAACAAGCTCTGAAAATTAAATATATAAAAATTATTATCAAATTGTTTTTTTCGAAATCAATTTGAAAACACTTTCATCTTATTCCTTGTTGGTTCCTGATTCCAAAAACATATAGATATGATATGTTTGGATTAAAAACACGCTCAGAAAGTTAAAACGAAGAGAGGTACAGAAAAGCGTGCTATCCTTCTCAGCGCAACGAATACCCCGATCTTCTTGTCAATTCCACGGGCACTGCCTTTGCCACGGGCGGTGGAGTGACGATGCTACGAGTATACGGTCTTGCTGCGTTGCATTGCGTTCAGTTTCATTCTGTGAGTTCGACAGCTACTTGACTAAATATTGTATTTTCGCCTTACGCGACTTGTTTTCGTTTCGTTGCGTATGACTTACGCGTTTTTTAAAAAGCTAGCGCGATCCCTGTGTAAAGAGAGCGTGTGTGGGTATTTTTTCCAGTTGATATTACTTGTTGACGGCACACTGGCTGCTCACAAAAGACCTCAAGGATTAGACTGAAGCAGATAATTTATGTCACAATTAGAGAGAAAAAAATAAGATCTGTAGTAGTGGGGTCTGCAAACCGACAAGTTAATGATCGATTAAAGTCTTTTTGGTCACAGATGGTTCAAACAAGGCAAATAAAACTGACAAGTTCCAAACAAGTTGCAAAGTAGTAATACTACCACACCTGTAATAAAAATTTGAAGGTTTTGATCTGTCAAGTGAAAATATGCGTTAAAACATAAATAAATAAACTATACATTGGTGGTGTGACTTAAAAATATACGATTCTCACACATGCACCGCCTAGCGGTGACCTTACAACTAAATGTCCACTATCATCAATATGACAAAGTATTTTCTCTTCTCGAAATTCTGTTTGTCATTTCCCCGCGAGATGTTAAGTATGTGAGAATAGGCAGAACTTCAACGTGACTTCAGTATCCGCATTGTGACACGTCTTCTCAACCTTCTTGTATCGCCTTTGAACACCAGCTGCGTGTATGTTTATTTTGGAAGGAGGGTTCTGGAAGAGACGTCAAACTCAGTCGGGTCTTCAGTTGTATCGCACAAACTGCAGTGTAATGGAAGTATCGGCCAACCAAGGGGCTCAAATAGCTCCTTTGCACACACACACACACACCACACACACACACACACACACACACAAACAGAGCACATTTCCGCACTGCACGATACAAACACACTGTTTGTCGTTCACTGACAAATTAGTTTCGTAGATCTGCTAAAAACACTTCAACAAACAATACGCTGAAGAACTTTTCGTTTGTCTATGACTAAGGTGCAGTAGGGGGTTCTCCGTCAACTTCGGGACTTGAATAGCTCCACTTCGCCCCTCCCCCTCAAGAAACACACACAAAAAAGCCCCAAAGGACACATTTCCGCACCGCAGGAAACACAGCCTACACTTTGCTTTTTGCTGATTGACCAACTTGTGTCGAATGTCGAAGACCTGCCCCAAAAATGTGCTCAATGAACTTTTCTGTGGTGCTGCAGAGTAGCGGTTTCGGTCAACCCAGGTGCTCTATTAGATCCCCTTCGCACAAAAAGCGCGCCTTTCCGCACAACAGAATACGCACACACCGTTTCTCGCTGATTGACCAATTTGCTTCGTAGACCTGCGAAGAACACTTGAGCGAAGACGGTTCACCGGCTCCCGTGTGTGTGCGGGGTGGAGGGTATTTTTCTTTATTTGGTGTTTAACGTCGTTTTCAACCACGAAGGTTATATCGCGACGAGGGAAAGGGGGGAGATGGGATAGGGGAAAGGGGGGGAGATGGGATAGAGCCACTTGTTAAGTGTTTCTTGTTCACAAAAGAGGGTAGAGCAAACAAAGGTGTTAGCCGGTGCTTGACTGTGCTCGCCTTTCTACAGAGATTCAAGAGTTCTACCCCAGTCCACACTTGACTCGACTCTTGCTCCCTCTGCAGACGACAAATATTTCCATTGCTAAGTGGCCGAGAAAAGTTGTGCAGTAAGTAACGGTCATCTATCTGTCAACCTGTTGTGCAAACAATGCCTGCTCCCCTGCAATTTGCTTTGATAAGTTCTGTTTTGCATGGCCTGTGTCATTCACTGACTCTTGATCAGCTCCTCGGGTGCTAGTTAGTGTGCCAGCTTACAATCTGAGATGTTTTAAGTTTTCCTAATTTGCTGACTGTTAGCAAATACAAGTCGGCATATCAGAAATAACGGTTTCATTATCTGTAAATTGCGACCAAAATATTATCCGAAGCAATAAGCCTACTAAGAGTTAAATACCGCAATTTCAACTCTTTTCTCTCTCTCTCTCTCTCTCTCTCTCTCTCTCTCTCTCTCTCTCTCTCTCTCTCTCTCTCTCTCTCTCTCTCTCTTTCTCTGAACATATTTTTGTTGTACTATTGCTACATGTTCGATTGCTACCAGCTTGTACTTATAATTACTTGCATAGTATGCATTTTATTTTATGAATAACCACATATGTATGCTCTTCATGCCTCATCTTCATCATCATCATCATCATCATCATCGTCATCTTTATCATCACGTGCTGAAGTTTTCTGACCTCCTTTTGTTGGTAAACTTTTTAACTTTTTAATTTTTAATTTTTCAATTTTATCATTGTGTGTCTGTGCGTCCCAAGGACAGATTGTAAGAAAAGGCGTAGCCTTAAATCTGAATCCTTGTTAAATAAAGTTCAATTCAATTCAATTCAATTCAATTCAATTCAATTCTCTCTCTCTCTCTCTCTCTCTCTCTCTCTCTCTCTCTCTCTCTCTCTCTCTCTCTCTCTCTCTCTCTCTCTCTCTCTCTCTGTTTGCGGGCGCGCGGGGACGTAGCTCAGTTGGTAGCGCGCTGGCTTTGTAGCCAGTTGGTCGCTATCAGCGTGGGTTCGATCCCCACGTTCGGCGAGAGATTTATTTCTCGGAGTCAACTTTGTGCAGACTCTCTTCGGTGTCCGAACACCCCCGTGTGCACACATGCGCACGAAAAAGATCCCACGTTCACAGCGAAAGTCTCAGGGCTTGGAAAACACGAAGACACGCATGCATCATCTCTCGTCTCCGATTATCATGATCGTATTTCGATACTTTGACGAGACAAACCCAATGCTGGTGTGTCGAAGAAGACAGCCACAGCGGGCTTGTTCGAATCAAAGTATCACACCATATCTTCAACGTATTACCAATACCTGTCCCAATATAGACCAGTTGGTCTAAGAGGACGTTAAACCCTAATAGTCAGTCAGTCTCTGTTTGCTGGGTCGTTCGTTTACTTTGTTTATTTGTCATGTTGCTTTACTTGTTTATCATTTATTAGACCTTTGTATTAGAAGTAAGGACCGGTTGTAAGAAAAGGCGTCGCCTTAAACCTCTATCCTTGAAAAATAAAGTTCCATCATCATCATCTCTCTCTCTCTCTCTCTCTCTCTCTCTCTCTCTCTCTCTCTCTCTCTCTCTCTCTCTCTCTCTCCTCCCACCCCTCCTCTCTCTCCCATCTCCCTTCATCCTCTCTCTTAAAAGTAACTACATGTTCACCACAAGGAACTTAGTCGATAAATATCGACAGGGGGCGGACAAATGGTTTACATGTGAAATGTGTGTATATGGGTGTGGTTCTGAAACAAACAAACCATGTGAACCCCCCCCCCCCCCCCCCCCTCCCACCGCTCGCGGGCTGAACGACTGACGTCACATGTCGCTTCGGTCTTTTCCAGAAGAACACCGCGTGTACATAATACACAATTCGATCGCGTAGCACTGCCAATGCACATTTTCGCAACGAAAACCGTGCTACTGTTTCTTGTGTGTTAAATCTGAAAGCAATATAAGTGAACGAACAATTGAAAACTGAAATCACGTTACTAAACTCCCAAAAGTAATACATTACTTCTGACTGCGGTACACAATACATTTTCAAAGCAATTTTTTATTATTTTCAAGACATAAAAAATACAACGGAAGAAAAATGCAAGCAATAACAATTTTTTTTAAAGTACAGACTAAATACTGAAGCTCTCTATTTCTCTTTAGTATGTTGGATTCAGGTGTACTTACTCACAGTTGCAGACAGATACAGATTCAAACACGTGTCGAGCGTAAAACAAAAAGTGAAACTAGAGAATAACATGAACCTGAAAACTTTTAAAATATTTGTACCCAGCACCAAGAGAGATTATTGTAAAAAAAAATGTAATACAAAGTGTGTGTGTTATACATAAGACAGGAGAATTTACATAGCAACAGAAAACATAATAATAATAATAATAATAAGAAGAAGAAGAACATTTATATAGCGCTAAATCAAAACCTTTCGTTAAAAAGGCTTGCTCTAAGCGCTTGACATCTAAACTAAAACGTCATTCACACTCTTTACAATGATGTACAAGAACTTCCTGTCACACTCTTTCATTCAATATAGCACCATTCACACAGTTGTTATGCTTGTAAATCACTGAGCACCAACAGTTAAAAATCACTATCGCTCACCTCATGCAGACGGAAATGCAAACCTGCACACATACATACACACAAACAAGGGGGGAGCATCCGTGGACTGGCACTAATGATATGATCAACTGCATATGTAGCTAACTTTGCCCGTCTCACACCTTGCTTTACCTGATGGTGTGATCGTGACTGCTGTAGTGTGGGCGTGTGTGTGTTGGCGTGTGTGTGTTGGTGTGTATGTCAGTGAATGTGTGTGTGTGTGTGTGTCAGTGTGTGTGTGGGTGTGTGTGTGTGCGTGATTTTACCAACACTACGCTAAATTCCTTGTGCTTTAAATGTTTTTTTAATGTCACTTGGCTCAATAAATACTGTATTCTGTATTCTGTATTCTGTAAAACTGAATGTGGCAGTGTTCAAAGTGATATTCAAACTTGTATACAACTATCAGTACCTATACTGTAAAACGAGAAGGCTATTGGCATGCTCGTCAATCAGTATGTGTCATTCAGTGTTTTGTGCTGTAACAATGAAATGCAATCAATGCAAGTTCTTGTAGTCTAGAAATAAATACAACAATAATTTCAATTGAAACCACAAACTAGTCAAATAAATTGTGTAAATAGTTGGACAAAGAGATGCTTATTAACCCAGGGAAATAACAGGATTTCTTAGCAAAACTTTCCCAACCCAATTACCTGATTCGGTCCGGCTTTTCTGCTTTTAACACTTACTTTCAGTTTCACTAGAATATATCACAAATACAAGAATAACAATGGAACAGGAATGAGATTTTGTTTTGTTTTTGTAAACTACATCAGGATTTAACTAGTTTGGAAGCTCTGCTTACATACAAAATACGGACAGTGACGTTCAATCGTGGTGGCTGATCAGTGCACTGACTGACGGACGATTCGATTTGATCGCTTCACCACGCCTTTCCAACTATGTGCTCCCATACAGTTTTGGTAGATACATGCTTGTGCAAGTATGTTATTAGTATTACCAATATGAATCTTATTTTCCTTTCGATGGTCAGTTTTAATCACCTCTGTAACGGCAGTCACCTCTGCGAATGCTGTCGAAGAATCTAACCGAAAGTAAACATTCTGGGAATCTACGCGCATCGGCCTTGACGCAAGTTCAATGCTGAGCCAATGAGCGCGCGGCGGCGAAGTTGGCCGCTGTAAGTCTCGCAGAGCTGGCTGGCTGAGCGAGTTGCGTGTCCATCCATATTAGGTCCAAGCCGCACCGTAGACCAGATTAGTATAGGTGCTTGATTTTGGTA